>NW_013952551.1:1135029-1144228 GCF_001266775.1 Austrofundulus limnaeus
GTAGTAGTAGTAGTAGTAGTAGTAGTAGTAGTAGTAGTAGTAGTAGTAGTAGTAGTAGTAGTAGTAGTAGTAGGAGTAGGAGAATTTTGTTTGTTTGTTTTTTGTTTCCTTAAAACTTTTCAGCTGCTGACATGGGCAAAGCCCACCTCCAAAGTAGATGGACATCTTGGAATTTGTATTTGCATTTAGATTTTGTCAAAGGTGTTCTCTGATAATAATTACACTACATAAATTTTCATTTGTGTATGTTGAAAAAAATACAGAAATATAGCCCTTTGTAACATTAGAACTAGTGGTTAGCTTAATTTGGGATTAGCATTGGCAATGGGCAAGTAATCAGTCTTAGCTACTCCACAACAAATGAGATTTCTAAGTCTTAAAAAAAGCTTATTTATAGCCTTTTAAAATTAGCTGTGGTGGCCGTCTTGAATTTTTGATTAGCATTTTGGCTTTGTAAAGATTGTTTTTTGGCTACACTAATCTTCAGTTTTGTATGTCTGAATGACTTCCACTGAGCATTCATTTTTGATCATTCTTGGCTATGGTCACACAAAATTTCAACTCAATGTTTCTTAGAACAGCTGAATTAAACCCAATCTGTTTTTTGGTGTGGCAACCATCTTCAATTTCCAAATGCAGAGTGCTTTTTTACTAGTGTGTGGCCCCCTAAAAAAAATGCCTTGGCCACCCCTGTCCCACCCCCATGCAAAAAATCTAGCTCTGCTCCTGGCTGCTGATGGTCTCAGTAAACAAAATGATAAAGAAATGTAAATATAAACATATATGCTGTTGTGATAAATACACTTTTCTAAGCATTTACCACTTAAAAATAACTACTCAAAAACAAAATTATTGTAAATTGTAAACCAGGACTATACTGCATCTACATAGGCACTACTTTTTAGTCTTTTGCATTTTATGTTTCATATTTCTTATTTTATCCATATTTTCAATAGCCAAATGTGCTATTAAATAGTTTTTAAATATATTTGTGGCAGTTTTTAAATTTATAATATAAATTAATTATAAAATCCAACAGGCTATATTCACACTTCATGCTAATGTGACCCATTTCAGATTTTTTCCTGACAGTCTAAACGTGTCCAATCAGTTTTTTTTTTTTTTCAAATCCGACCCAGGCCTTTTCAGTATTAGGTAGCAACTAAGTCAGATACATGTCTGATGTTTTTCAAAGTGACTTCAGTCTAAATGCTCATGTCTCTTTTTATCCAACTTTTACATCAGCGAGGTGGAGGTAAGCAGATCAGTCCAATAATAATGATACTAACCTTGAGTCATGCAGTTTAAACCTTTGTAACTCCGCACCTCTTCAGCTACAGAACAGAAGTCCTATTTTGTCATCTTTTTCAATTAGTTTTCCATGTTCTGGATGACTGAGGATCCACAGAAATATATGATTGGAACTCTCGGTCCACATCAATACTAAAGTTACTGGATTGATATTTTAGTTTCAGCATGTTGTTCCTGTTCCTTAAATTAAAAACTAAACTTATAGACTGTTTGTGTCATGGGTAAACATTTTAAAATAAATGTGTGCATTTATGGTCATATGTTGCATTTTTTCCTGAAAGTATTTTATCTCTTTCTAAATCTTTCACTCTCTGCTCTCACAGATTTTTCCACTCTTGTCTTCATCCTAACTTGCCCTCTATCCCATTCACTTCTACTCCTCCTCTTCATCAAAAGAGACTCTTTCTAAATAGAAATTTCCTTCCTGTCTCCATAGATTTTTCTTGATGACAACCCAAGTCATCCTTAGAGTATAGTCACTGCCTACAGCAATTTGCTCTCTCTTCTTCTATACCAAAATCCTGATTTCCCCCTCACTTTCTTTAAACATGGCTGTCTCCCCTGCCGTTTGTTTTTGTCTTATTTTAGGCATCAGGAAGGTCCATGTGAGCTCACTTCCTTAAGGCTGCAACATCATCATACATAACAGTTTTCACAATAAATGGTTGTTAAATAAAATATGTCTGTTTGATCTCTATTTTCTGATGTTTGTTTTCACAGATCTTTCTAGATGCCAACACCATCAAACTGGGAAACATTCCCCTTGGTAGCGCTGTAGACCCACTGGAAGGAGCACCTGCAGGCACCACCTACACCAAACAGACTGTGTACGAGCTGTGTGCCTGCGCTAATGGCAAGCTCTACCTGTCCCCAGCTGAGAAAGGCTCCACCTGCCAAACCACCAGTAACTTTTGTCTTTGGAGCTGAAAACGAGAGGATTACAAACACACAGGACATGCCGACTAAACAGTTTGAAGCTAACGCTAGCCAACAGACAACAAAATGAACAAGGATTGTGCAATGGATGGAAGCTGATGCCAGGTAAAAAGCTGAATCAACACGGACTAAAGCATGGCAAGAAGTTTCATGCACGTTCTGCAATCAAATGGCATGGACAGCTCAACAGAAAGCTACCAGTTAGTAAGAGACTGAATCAACAGGGACTGTGGCTTGATATGCAGCTAAAGCAAGCTAAAAGACTAAGTCAACCTGGACTACAGCCCATGTGAGGTCATTGCAGCACACCAACCAAATTAATATGGATTGGTCAGTGGCCAATGCTAGTAAAAAGGATGGATGACTTGACACAAAAGATGATTTTGTACTAAAACAACTCATGGACATAAATGGACAGTCTTATTTTTTTTGGCTCTTGGTGGTTGCCTGTCCTTTTTTTAGTTGCTGCCAGTACAGAGTGTGAAAGTCACAAAGATTGCTCCTGGGATTTGCTTTGTGTTTTTCCTGTTTGACCAAAATATTCATGGAAACAAGCTCCTGTTTTATTTTATTTTATTTTATTTTATTTTTTTAGAATCAACAGAAATGGTTATGGACTGCAAATTTTATGAGGGAAATGGTGGGATCAACCTGTCAGTTGGCAACAGTAAGAGACAGAAATAAATGTTTTGGCTTCACCCGATGGGTAGCTAATAATTAAATCAGACAATATGTTTGTCTTATGGGAAGCTGAGGCTACCTAACGGACCAATCTATACCAGAAAGGCCTTCCCCCTCTTTCCTACCCTTCAAGTCTGTAAACCCAACATTGTTACGTGATCCTTCTGCATTAGTATAAACTTGATAGTTACAACGTCCTCCAGTCCCTACTTTTATAGGATAACTAATGCAAATAATTGTGCTTTAACCTTGTATTCACCAGCTTATTTTTCCCCATCATGTTTTTTTCAGATCTTTTATATTCATGTCATATTGTTTTTTTTTTTTTTCCTTTTAGTTTCAAATCAACACTTTTGCTTATTTTCTTTATTTTGATTCTGGTAATTTTTTTCTGGTACTGGTACTGTTTCTGTGCTTTAACCTTCCACATTTTGCTTCAACCCATTTTTTATGTCTATGCACACCTAGTTGCACCTGACTAGTTTGGAAAATATATATTTCTTTATATACATTATCTTCTACCAAAGTAAGAAGAAAGCAGAAAAAAATAGAAATAAAAAAAAAACATTGGTCTAGCTGTTTTGCTACAGAATTGGTTTAACTATTTATCCTTGACATACCAGTTGTACCTGTTACTGAATTTTCTCTCTTCTCGCTTTTGCTCATACTTTCAGTTCTGAAACATCTTTATGTGGGTATATAAAGGCTATTTGTGTTGTTTGGTAAAAGAAAATGATTTAAAAGGAGACAAGAATTATAAATGTAAGGGTAAATATCTAAGCCAAAACACCATTCAAGCAAAGAGTCATCCCATCTTGAGAAGAATTATGTATTTTCCTCCTGTGTTTCATTTCCCATTAAGACTTTTTGGTATATTGTATGAAATACATTTTGCTATTTTTAATCAGACTTTTTTTCTGTTCATTCTCAACAACATTGTCTTTGTGCTCACTTTTCACTTTAGTCTTTCCTTAGATTGCCGTTATCTGAAATGTTTTTACCATTCAGCTCCTCTTGCTTACCTTCTATCGTCACTTTACTCCTTTTCAATCAGTTCAAAATTATTTTGACTTCCTATCTCATTATTCATCTTTTACCCATCAGTCACTAAATGGCATCTCTTGATGTTGTTTCCACATCCTATTTGTGATAACCCCATTCTTTACTCCCCTCTTGACATACTAAGCTTAAATATCAGGAAATCTATTCCCCTATTGTTACACCACAATCCTTTAAAAAAAAACATCAGAAGCATAACAATAGAACTTAAGAAGCTAAAGCATTTTTAACACCCAGGGTCAAAGTAAATGGCCTCCAGCAGGCTATATTTGAACCCAATTTCCGCAATAGCTAAACAATAGAATAAATCAGCATATCTGTGTGATGAAAACATTTTGAAAGGAAATGTGGAAAGATTTTGGTTGTTTGTGTGTGGAATAAGGCCCTTAGGCTTTTTTTTTCTTTTTAAAACTAAATTATCCACAGGTGCCTTTGCTGCTGTTGGTAAAAGCACATCACAAACTGAAGATTCACACTACCCTCAGTGGACCATCTGCAAGTGTCTCTGAAATATCTATTATCAACCTACCTACCTATCTGTTTGTTTTTCTCTCTCCCCTCCCTTCATTATATCCTCAGTTTGTAATACTCTCAGAATATCCACCTAAATAAGAAGAATTCAATCCTGGTTTAAAGGTTAGGTTTTAATTTTCTGATGTGTTTCCTTATGGTTTTATTCTTGGTAATAAAAAAGCACAAATAATGCCATGTATATATCAATACCAATAAAATACAAAATAAAACAATATTGTTTTTAAAGAGACTCTCTGGATGTCCCGTAATTTCACATTTTTTCTGTTGTTATTTGGAAACATCAAAACACTTGTGTCCCCTTGTGTCAATGCAGGTACGTTTCACAGCAAAGGTGCTTTTTAAAAATCATATTAAAAGAGCTCAAAAGATGTTGAGTACATAATATGCTAACGTTTGAAAGAATATTGAATTACTAGAAAAAAATTAAAAGAATTTTAATCTTATTTTTCACAGCCTTATATGACCTATGCTGGCAGAATGAGTCAAATTGAGCACTATTATGCAAAAAAGAAAAAATATTTATTTTTGCCATAACAGGTTTTTTCATGAATGAGTTTATAAAGACACCATCTGGACATTCAAGTAACTAAAAATAGTATTTAATCTTTCTAATCTGCCTTTAAATCAAAGTTTTAAGTGTCTTCAGAAATACCTTTGTCTTATATAATTTTCTTTAAAACTGACTTTGATTTGTCTTTTATGTCTATTGTTTCTCTGGGACATTCCTTTATATAATGTTTGGCATTATTGTGAAATTTGAGGATTTCAGTTTTTAAATATATGGCTGGGATTTTTGTATGCATCATTCTAAACCGATAAAAGTTAAGTTTTCTAAAATAAAACTAGCTTGTTGCCATGTGATAAATCACCACATTTACCTCAATTTTGAAAAATTCCCTGTGACCCTGAAATGAAGAAGCAGGTAAAAAAGAAATAATGGATGCATAATTTAAAAAAAAATCCCCATTGTGACTCATTTTGCCTGCAGGTGTTACATTTATTAAAGAGTACTTCAGTCCAGTGAGCCTTCACTGAATAACAGGTAAGAATGTGTATTGATCCTCATTAGGTCTTTGGGCTATGTTCCATGCAAATGTTTTTTTTTTTTGTTCTCTTAGTTTTCAAAATTTAATACATTGTCATATGTAAGATCAATAAACTATAACATTGATTGGATAAATAATAAATGTCACAAATTATCCATCAGTTGTCCTCATTAAAAGAAAAAAGCACCTGTATCAGCCACTAAAACACCTTAATTGGTCAACTTCTAAATACAACTTCTATTTTTTATGTTTCTTTTGGTTGTCTTCACACATTTAAATGCCAATTAGTTACAACAACAACTATCACTGTGTTGGTCTGCTTCACTCTGTTCAAACAGCTTGACCCTACTTGGGAATAGACCCAAAAGCCCAATACATGTCCTATTGTGTTGGAATAGTCAAGATGTGTTTATTTTTCAGTAATTTATCCCAAAATTACAAGATATATTTGTTTTGTAAAACCTCAACAGTTTGAGTTTTTGACTTGAATATTGTCACTTCTTCACTGCACTGAAAATGTCTGTGCATTGTTGTTGCTGTCAGTTTTAATAAGAATGTCCTGTCTATATAAAATACAAAATGTTTAAAAAATATTTCACCAAATAAAGAAAGATACTCAACAGGATGGGTGCCAAAAAGACCCAGGGCGCAGGAGAGGTTAATAAAGAAATCAAAAAGGTTTTATTAATAAACAAAAAAAGGCTGTCGATGCAGCTCAAAAGACTTACAGGCTTCTCACGGAGAAACAGGCACAAGGACTGAACATGGGACGAAACACAGCATGGGTACAGAGCATAATGATCCAACAAACACAAATGACAAGACTCAAAATATAAAGCAAACAAATTAAGAGTAAAAGAGAAACACGTGGAGAGACACAAGAGGAAATCAAGTGTGCGTGGGCGGGGCATGAAGTAAAACAGCAGGGAGAGGAAAACACAGGGGAACAGAAAAACACTAAGAAAATAAACACAAAAATGCAGATCATGACAGTACCCCTCCCCTTAACGACAGCTCCCAACGTCAAAAAAGGGAGAGGTATAGGACTCAGGGAATCACGAACACAAGACAGGGGAACTCAAAACAAACAAACACAAAGTTCAGGGGGATGGCTGAGAGACCACCCCACACGAAGCAGAGGGTCTGGAGGGCAGCCAGGAGAACATCCAAAACGAGGCCCTGCAGGAACAGCAGCAGAACTTGAGCCACAGGGGGAGGCGGGAGTAGACGTTGAGCCATGGGAGGAGGTGGGAGTAGACAAGGAGCCAAGGGAGGAGGCAGGAGCAGACAAGGAGCCATGGGAGGATGCAGGAGCAGAAGAGGAGCCAATGGAGGAGACTGGAGCAGATGAGGAGCCAAGGGAAGAGACGGGAGCAGACAAAAAGCCAGCGGAGTTTGCCAGAACAAGAGCATCAGCGACGACGAACGCAGGCGACCCAGGCGATGAGGCGATGGGCAATGACCCAGGCAATGAGGAGGCAAGAGTAGACATTGAGCCAAGGGAGGAGGTGGGAGCAGATGAGGAGCCAAGAGAGGAGGCAGGAGCAGATGAGCCAAGGGAGGAACCATGAGCAGATGAAGAGCCAGTGGAGGTTGCCGGAGCGAGAGCATCAGCGACGGCAAACGCAGGCGACCCAGGCAATGAGGAAACGTTGGGCGATGATCCAGGTGATGAGGAGGCGATGGGCGAAGACCCAGGCAATGAGGAGGCGATGGGCGACGATCCAGGAAATGAGGAGGTGATGGGCAATGACCCTGGCGATGAGGAGGCAATCGGCGATGACCCAGGGGATGAGGAGGCGATGGGCAATGACCCAGGCAATGAGGAGGCGATGGGCGATGACCCAGGCAATGAGGAGGTGATGGGTGATGACCCAGGCAATGAGGAAGCGATGGGCGATGACCCAGGCTATGAGGAGGCAATCTGTGATGATCCAGGCGATGAGGAGGCGATGGGCAATGACCCAGGTGATGAGAAGACGATGGGCGATGACCCAGTTGATGAGGAGGCGATGGACGATGACCCAGGCAATGAGGGGGCGATGGGCGATGACCCAGGCAATGAGGAGGCAACGGGCGATGACCCAGGCAATGAGGAGGCGATGGGCGATGACCCAGGCGATGAGGAGGCAATGGGCGATGACCCAGGCAATGAGGAGGCAATGGGTGACGACCCAGGCAATGAGGAGGCGATGGGCGATGACCCAGGAAATGAGGAGGCGATAGGCGATGACCCAGGCAATGAGGAGACGATGGGCGATGACCCAGGAAATGAGGAGGCGATAGGCGATGACCCAGGCAATGAGGAGACGATGGGCGATGACCACAGCAATGAGGAGGCGATTGGCAATGACAGGCAATGAGAAAGTGATGGGTAACAACCCAGGCGATGAGGAGGCAACTGCAACCGACCCAGATGACGTGGAGAGGCTGGCAGCCGACCCACAAACCTCAAGGACCGCCGACTCTGGGACCACCACCAAGACCACCGACTCTGGAACCACCACCGGGACCTCCGACTCTGGAAACACAGACTCTAGAACATCGACTCAGGGACCACCATCTCTGAGACCACCAAATCCGGTACCACCGTAACCACCAACCCAGGAACCATTGGGACCACCGACTGTGGAACTGGGACCATCAACTCAGGAACTGGGACCACCGATTGTAGAACTGGGACCACTAACTCAGGAACTGGGACCATCAACTCAGGAAACTCAGGAACAGATTCAGAAGACCCAGCAAACTCAGGTGACCCAACAGACTCAGTTGACCTAGCAGTTTCAGCAGCAGACCCAGTAGCACACACAACAGGAGGGGAGGGAGGGTGGGTGACGAGTTGCTCAGCCAGAACCCTCCGAGCGAAGCAGAGGAGCTGCTGATAGCCGGGCAAAAACAGCAGACTTGGATGAGCCACCAGAACACTCTCAATTTGTCGGCAGAGCAGGAATCTGGAAGGGAGATCGGGGGACCACCGGAAGATAGTCAGCGAGCCGCTGATCAGGGGGTGTGCCCTATCTTCCTCCCACGAAGGCAGGGTCTGCACCGGCTCCTCAAAAGCAGAGCCGGTCGTGTGGGGTCCGGGCAGAGAAACAAAAATATCTGCCTCATAGAGAGGCAGACCAGATGAAAATCTCCTTACAGGCTGGGCGCTTGGTCAGATCATTATGACAGGATTGGTGGCAAAAAGACCCAGGGTACAGGAGAGGTTCAAAAAGATAACAAAAAGGTTTTATTAAATGTATCATGCTTTTGAATCCTTCTTTATCATTCACTTATGGTCTATTTAAAATAAATCTGCAACCCTTTTGTCTTAATTCCTCGTTTTTGTTGCTCCATAGACTCCTTGCTTTCCTTGCTTTACCCCTGTTCTGAGTTGCGCCTCAGAGCAAGCTGTTTTGGTGCTGTCTCTTTAAATACAAGTGAGATATTTCACACCCCGCCCCCTCCAGATCACTGAGCGTTCGACTCCACCCCATTCAGCCATATTTGTGGTTTCATAGCAAAAACACAGTTAACTACCAACTAAAAACTGTTTTTAAGATAAAATAAGATAAGATAAAACTTTATTGATCCCACAGTCTGGAAATTTGCACATTACTTCAGCTTAATACAAGAGAGGCTGAGAA
>NW_013952551.1:1146233-1147606 GCF_001266775.1 Austrofundulus limnaeus
AACCTCATCACACTGAGTCATCTTGTCCTGCACGTCCTTTCTGCGAGATGTGTGGAAGTATGTGTGATCGTGTTGTGAATGGTCCTCCCACTGGGTGTGGACTGAGTTCAGATGTGGTGCAGAGTGTGGTGTGAAGATGTGGCATCAGGACGTGTAGTGAAGATGCGTGCGTCAGGAGGTGGTGTGGAGATGCTGGCCTTGTCTGGGACAACTGGAGATGAATCCACAGCGCAGTCTGGAAAACATCAACAACATTAAAATGTACACAGTCTTTGCATAGTAGAAACAGTAAAGTGTCACTTATTTTTGTAATTTTTGTTTAACATTGTGAGGAAAAGTTTCTCATTCAACACTTTCACACATCACATGCCTTTGTGACACGAATTTGAATAAGGGAGATATAGTTAAAGTATGGATGGTTTTGATTTATTGAAATCAAGTTGGCATACTAAAAGTGACTAAGGTGGTAAGACTTACTTAGGGTTTCAGGAGTTCTGATAGACTTTGCTGTGCCTTCTCCCTTCTTGAACTTGGGAAAGAATAATCTACATGGGCTCTCCAGATGAGGTAGTTGTCTGCAGACGTGCATTTTCATTGAAATGCATTGCAGCCAGGTACAGTCTGGTTAAAATAGCATAAAAGAATATTACATGTTAGTTTGAAGTTGCACCATTAAAACTCATCTAACACACAGTATTTTGAATAATGAAAAAAACATAAATACAGAGTGACTAAAACAACACTGCAGCCAATATTTTTTGGCTGATTCTTGAAGCTGATTACTACTTTTTTTCCTCCTTCCATTAACATGATAAAAATAAGAATGATGATAAATGTTACATAAGTCTTAATTTAAAACAAAACAAACTAAAAAAACATTAATTATATAAGCCTTGTCTGAAGAGGCTGTATAAAGTGCTGCCACACAGGATTTCTTCTTTCAGGCCTTTCTTAAAAATAAAATAAATAAATAAATCCATTACTTATTTTATCAAGTGCTAAATATTCGGTTTTTATTTGTATATTAATAATATTAATATATTTTGTTACATAAAATGACTATGTTCCCAGCTTTTTTGATGCAAAAACAGCAACACAGAGAAAAAAAGGGAGAGACACACATCCATCTTGCTATCCTTATGAGGACTTATCACACACAGCGCTCACAGCTTCTCTGCCTAATTCTGCTGCTCCCGTTTTTAACACCAGGCAAAAAATGCATTTAAAACAGCTGACGTTAACTTTAGATCACAGTTCGAAACACTCCAGCAATTTTAAAAAGAACTAGAACTGCAAAGCAGTTATGACCGGGGTCCAAGCCCTTTTATGCATGTCAGCCTTTGTCATGTTGTTTGTAGCATATTGTTGATCTT
>NW_013952551.1:1149626-1152924 GCF_001266775.1 Austrofundulus limnaeus
ACAATAGGGTTCCATGCTCCGATGGAGACATGGAAACGCTGCTGCTTTGCAGCTGCGTTACCCTGCTTCCTCGGGCTTGGACCCCTAAAAATGACACAGACACGCTGATTACAGTGCGGGGCGATAGTGAAAGTAAAACATGGTACTGAGCACCCTTTGGTAAAGAAACTTAAACACAGCTGTTTTTTCTCCCCTCATATTCCGTCACAGAGGGTAGAAACAGCTAAATTAGACAGTTAAAACACATTTACACTTCATAACTCACCCTTGTTGTTGTAACATTCATCCTGTGTTGTCTGCAAGCACTTTCCGCCCTGTTGTGGGTCCATTTCCTTGAAAAATAAAACTTAACCAGGCACTTTGAAGAAGCTCTGATGCTGGTAAGTCTATGTAGATAATAATGGGGGTTTAAACACCCCAGAACCGAACAATTTTGACTTCTGAACTTGCATATTCGGCATGACGCTATGAACTACAAAATCACACAGCGAGGAAAAAAATGGCGACCTATGAAATCCAGTTGGCCGGAAATACATTACCATAAATGGTAGTTCCGAAGAAAAAAGTGTGACAAAATAAACAATGAAACGAAATAAGCAACAGCAGATTTTGAACAAATTGAAAAATTTGACCCATAAAAAAACATAAAAATATCTTTGCAGTAACTGGACAGAAAAAGTAAAGAAAAGTTTTCTACACTCCTAGACACTATATTTGCACAAAAATAGTTTATAAATGCAATAAAAGTGCATTTAGCATGATATGTCTCCTTTAATAAATAAACAAAAGGCTGTGGATGCAGCTCAAAAGACTTACAGGCTTCTCATGGAGAATCAGGCACAAGGAAGACTGAACACGGGACGAAACACAGTATGGGTACAGAGCACAATGATCCGACAAACACAAATGACAAGACCCAGAATATAAAGCAAACAAATTAAGAGTAAAAGAGAAACAACGGGGGAGACACGGGAGGAAATCAGGTGTGTGTGGGCGTGGCTGTAAGTGAAACAGCAGGGAGAGGAAAGCACAGGGGAACAGAAAAACACAAAGAAAATAAAACAAAAAGGCAGATCATGACAATACTGAGTATTGTCAGTACTACCTAGTTTATATCAGAGACCATAACTTGAGATACAGTCTGATAATACCTTTTTATTTACTCCTTAAAATCTCTATTAAATAAAAAAAATACATCTCCATTTAAGGTTACTCATATGTCCAATGCAGGTTCACAAGATGTCCAGGTAACACAACAACAATCTACAATGCAGAAAGACAGATACAATGTATGATAAGGGGGGAAAAACTATGGTAATATGAATTTGAATTATATTTGAATAACTGCTGACTGTGTCAACAATCTTTGATGAGGTATGATTATTATGATAATAAACTTAATTCATTTCTGAAAAGATAACACTATTAGGAAGTCATTCCTGCTTAGTTTTAAAACTAATATCCTGCATACAAATGTACAAATGCTCATCACTTCATTTCTACAGTTAATATATGACAATAAGTAAAAGCATCATATCTGGGTTTCCACATCTGAACCGTGGCCAATACAATACATATCTCAATACATTGCTAAAAATTCCATCCAAAACATGTACATGAGCAGCAGAAACTGATAACACAATTTATTATGAGTTGTGATGCAACATGTCGAAATTCAATGAAATACACTAAAACAAAACAAATAAATGGATCTAAGATACTAAAACAAAATTTTCACTACCTAATAATTATGACCACTGACAAACAGGTAATGTTTTAAATTACTAAACACTTACCAGATACGCAAAAATGGGACCTAGTGCAAAATGAATACAACTGCCAGCAATGTATGTATTTAACACTCGTTCAGTAATTTTACAGTAAGTTGCAAAAAGCATTTTCTATATTGCAAATAATAAAAGATAAACTAATCTTTTTTTTTTTCTTGGAATATTAGTTGACTCACATGAGGCACTGCTGCCGGTCAGTGCTGTGGTCTCGTAATCTGAGGCTATGAGTCAGAGCCTGGTTTGTGTCAGGAACAGCATCAGGTGTAAAACAGTTGTTGAATATGTCGTGCGAGTTCATTCACAGTGGTGACCCCTGTAGAAGGAGCAGACGAAAAGAAAAAAACATTAGTTCACTCCCATGATCAAAGCGAAGCACAATGTCAGAGTGTTTGTTGCTGTCTATACTGGTGTATCTGCAGTTGTTGTCAAACAGTTAAGTGCTACCGAGTAGAAAGTAATGCTTTTGAACAGGAGGAATTGCACTGGAAAAAGAGTTGTACACTAAACCAAATGTGCTCCATTCTTCATACACAGTCACAATTATTATTATTTCAATTTTCATTTTTTTTTCTTTTTTATTGTGCATGAAGAAATAAACCTGTGTATACAGACTTTTCATGTAATAATTAACTGGACTGGGTTTATTGGTACAAAAACATAATAACCCTATCCATCCATTTTTCCTTTCGAGGTAGCAGTCAAAAATGCACAATACACCCAGGAGAGGTCACAAGTCCATCACAGGACCACATACAGACAAACATCCATACACACTCTCACTTACACCCACATGGACAGTTAAAGTTACCATTTAACCTGTCATTCATGTTTTTGGTTTGTGGGAAAAAACTGGACTCATGTCTACATGTGTAGAACATGTAAACCCAACCCAAATGGTTCCAGATCAAGAGGTGATCCTGCATCCTTGCTGAGAAGTGACAGTTGTACAAAATGTTCCACCATGCCACCCCATAATAAACCAAATAGTGTAAATTTATTCTTAAAATAGCATAGATGCTATCAATCAATTGCATCATACTTGTGTGAGTCCATAAACTAGAACAGATTAGTTAAATGGGCAATATCATGTAAAATCAACTTTTTTTAAGTTTTGTATCATGTTATAATGTTATACTCTCATAAAAAAAACATGCCCAAAGCCTTGCTTTGACTCATTCATGCATGTTTGATAAATCCTGCAACGTTTTTAGGAAGCCATGCTGAGGAGCAAAACGACAGGTGGGGACCAGAAACGCCCCTGGGACGTGTCTTTAAGCGGAACCTCCTCATGGCAGAGCACCCCCTCCCCACACACCCCGCCCATGACTCCTGAAGGCTATCGGGTGAAATTGAAAGTGAAACCTAACTGTCACTGCTCTCCACACTACTTCTCACTCAGTGAAGCTCTTTTAAGATTAAAATTACCCTTGAGGAAATGTATTTTAAGATACCAAGTAAACTGCATCATAGCGCACGCGCAAACACCCCTCACCCCCCACCCCCACGAG
>NW_013952551.1:1152934-1155271 GCF_001266775.1 Austrofundulus limnaeus
AAATCCTGCAGTGTTTTTAGGCAGTCATGCTGAGGAGCAAAATGACAGGTGGGGACCAGAAGCGCCTTTTGGTACCAGAAACGTCCCACACACCCCGCCCTTGACTCCTGCAGGCTCTCGGGTCAAAGTAAAAGTGAAACCTAGCTTCTGAGCTCTCAACATTAGTTCTCACTCAGTGAAGCTCTTTTCAGATTCAAAATAAAATACCTTTGAGAAAATGTATTTTCAGATGCCAAGTAAACTGCATTGTAGCACACAGGCGGTGGGGGGGGGACGGAGCAGAAGCAGAACGAGGTTCTTAAAGAGACAGAGGCTAATTTCAAGGTGTTTAGAAGAGGGAGTGATGAGGAGATAAGTTTATTTAAACATAAAACAGCATTTTATTAACAGCTAAAGATGACATAGATACTTTATTATGGTAAAGTATTTAAATATATGCCTGAGAAACACATAGTACAGGCCCTTTAATCTTTACTAAACTAAACTCTTTGTTGGTACTGTATAGATGTTTTGGTGTTCATTGTGGTTAGAATATTTATACTTTTTCAGTTAATTCAAAGGGGACATATGCAAAATCCACTTTTTTAGCCCCTAACTACTTTTTGTTGTGTACTTTGAGTCTCTAGAAGTGCAGAAAAGTTGAATTTATGTTCTCCTGGTGTTGTACAGTACGTAGATATCTTTATATTCTTTTTGAGTAATAGTTTTCCCTGTTTTTTATAATGTTTTCTTTACAACAGAAATGCCAAATAAGGTCTGCACTTACCAAATACAATTTTGTTGTCTTCATGTCTCCTCTCACTCTAGGTCAGACTTTTGCTGCAACATGTAAGGCTGGATGGACAAGTCTTCTGTTGTTGACATATTTTGAATTAATTTGGGAATAAAAAAAATTCTTAATTGATATACTGTATATAGTGGTAAACCCCTCTTCGAAGCTGCAATGGACCGCTGTAGAAGCTGGAAGGCAGCAGCGTGTAAAGAGTCTCATTTGGATTTAAAGGAACAGCATCAAAACAAGTTGATCTGAGACACACCTCAGAACGGGAATGAAAGAGGGGCTTGTGGAGCTACAATAAGGGAAAAAAAAATCAGACAAAAGCATTACAGTTTTTTTTTTGTTCTGCTCTCGAAGGAGTACGACGCTTCTCCCTTCTCTCCTACCCTATCTTTCCCTGCTTTGCTGCTTGGAGCCTCTCTACATTTTTCATCCAAAACCAGAAATTATGGATATTTTTATTTTTATGGATTTGGTTAGCTGGTCTCTCAATAAAATTTTTGAAACAAAGTTTATTTTTCTTCTTCCGTGGGAGGACACGTCAAAGGTGGGACCTCTGTTCTTCTCTGTTCTGGATATACATCTGGACTCCGATCACTGGATTCTACAGTTTGGCTTGGTGGTCTCCTGGTGTTCTACAAAACAGCATCAGTGGCTTTGCACTTTCTGGCTGACTGACCAACTGGATGGATGGCCGTTTTCTATCAGCACTCGGACATTGGGCCTTGAGCGAGCTAGGCTCAGTATGCAAGCGGTTGTACCGAGGGCCGCGGGCCGGCTGTGGTCCCTGGACTTTGCTGGCCAGATGGAATTCATCTTGGAGAAAGCTGATGAATCGGCTCAGCGGTATGTCTCCACACTATTTTGCCTGATTGGATTTGCAACTTTGAGAGCATCAGCAGACATTAAGGCAGAGGGAAAATTGTTGTTGTCTGTCTGTCCCTTTTGCTTCCCAAAACAACTGATTAGAGAATCTGGATCTCCCCTGCAACGACCTTGGATCTGTTGGCAAAATCCTTCCTGGTTGGAAGATGTTGACACGTCTCTCCCCCCTCCCTTACCCCCTCCCTCCTCCTCCATCATCCATATGATCTGATTCCTGAGGAAGCTGAGGCCCCACAGAATGAACAATAGACCATCAATTTTCTGAACTATGGTTGTGCTGGCCTTGGGGACTGAATTGTTTGGGCCCCTTTAAACTCACTTACTCCTCTGCCTAATAATCTTGCTCTATGCAGAAGTTTTTTCATAAACACCATAGTGTGTAACAGTGTTGATATAATATGATGTTTTAGCTTTTTTCCTCATTTTCCCTTGTGTGGTTTTTAGTTTTTCTGTTTGGCTAAAGGTAGCACAACTGTGTTTGCTGCATGACCTGTCTTAACTGCCCCCTCCTCCCCTTCCCTGAATGTACAGCACCTTGTGAACTTATTTCTGTGAAAGGTGCTGTATAAATGAAAACTTACTTACTTACTTACTTACTTACTTACTTACTTACTTACTTACTTACTTACTTACTTACTTACTTACTTACTTACTTACTTACTTACTTACTTACT
>NW_013952551.1:1156450-1163607 GCF_001266775.1 Austrofundulus limnaeus
ACTTACTTACTTACTTACTTACTTACTTACTTACTTACTTACTTACTTACTTACTTACTTACAGTTCCACTTCATAGAGACCACAACTGAAGGATTCAAATGTGAAAAAGAAGAATTTAATAACATACAGTATGCATTTTTTTTTTTATTTAGCCTTAAACACATACATATAGCAGAGGTCAACTTGACAGCAAGAATGGCCTCAAGTAGCTGTTCTTGTTAGGCTCGGAGAATGAGATCAGCCTGATGTTGTTACTGTTATTACACCAGCAAAGACTGCACTGGCCCGAGGTGTTGGTTCCCCCATCAATGAAAGTCAATGACACTCGGTGATTCCGTGAAAAGGATCAGCCAAGGTCTTTTTATCTGGGTCTCATGACAAATACTCCAATAAGCACATGGACATGCACATTCATTCATTTGTTCATTTAATCATTTTTTATGTGTGCTTCCTCACGTTTAGTGTTATTGGAGTGCTGCAGCCCACCACAATTGTCAGTTGACAAGAAGTGGAATAAACCTTGGAAAGAGAGTAAGTCCATCTCATATGTAGTTAGTAGATTTTTTTTTCTTTTTGTGTCATGCACTACAAGTGTCCAGGGCTTACAAGATACAACAAAATACATTCACACAGGCGGACAGACATAAACATTCTTTAGACAAAAAGTGTCCACTTACTGAGGTGCCAGGCTTTTGACAAAAATTGTGCTAACTGAGATACAAAATACTCAAATAAATACTGGATTTTATCTTCAGCAACTAAATAAAAAATCTGAACAAATAACAATAACTTTAATAATTAATTTCTCAAAATCATATACAAAGGACAATAAAACAAAAACTGTAACTTGTTTTCGATTTCACCCAAATCACACAAAGAACTCCTCCACTGGGACTGAATGAAAATGTCCAGTTTCCAGAGCCAGAGTCAAAGTGCCATATCTAAAATCTGAAACAGACCAAATTTAGAAAAGGAATCTTCCATCAAATAATTTTTTCCACTCAGCAGGAAGAGACGCCAGAGCCCAGACGGTTCATGTCAGCCATCTTCTCACATCTTTTGAGAGGATCTGAAATCTGCTTCTGAATTTTAAGAAAAATCTTCACTAGAATAACGGTGTTTGGGATGAGAAGAGAACATATTTTACATCATGGCCTATAGATCTGCCTAATGAGCATATGACCTTTACTTTGTGCTGATCTGAGATAATGACTAACAAGTATGCACACAATAAATTTCAAAGTTGCTTGTTATCTGTGCACATACTGTGTATGCACACATAAGCACAAGGAGACATGAAAAATAGACAGGCTAAGAGAAAATAAAAGGTAAAAGTGTGAAATAGCTGCAAAAGACTAGATAAAAAATAAAGCCATATTCCAACATTCCAGTCTTCCTGGAGCACTGACAAGCACAATATTTTATGTTTTTTAATGATATGACAAAGACACAGACAGGTGATACTACACAGCCACTACCAAACATTCATCTTTACTTTCTCTTTACCTATTTTCTTGTGCAGGGCTCACAGAGCTTGCATTTTTTTTCTAATATACTAATAGTCACTACCCCAAACATAAAGCTGACTTTGACTGATTCTCACAACATACACATATCTCATCCATTACTCATGCAGAGCTAATACAGAGTTTCAGCACAACAACAAAGCCTTTTAATGAATGTGAATTTTACCTGCTGTTTTATGATTTCAGATTGTTGCCTGTTTCATATTTTTGCTTAAAAATGCATTTACACATGGTTGAATTAAAGTTTACTCACCCCCCTCCCCCAAAAAAAAAAAAAAACATGCAGCTGAAAATCTCTCTAATGAAACAAAGGTTTCTGGTGCAGAGACGTGTCCTACTGATAATCCTATTAAGGTTGTGTCACACTCCAAGATTTTAAACCAGTCGGCCGATTTTCAGACTGAGAGAGCCCACATGTGAGGATAAAAAATCATGGATATAACAGGTTTGGTCCTACAGTGTGTGGTGTACAGCCACACGGCAAGAGACAACACACCACACACAGATATTTCATTCATGAACATTCAGATGTCAGATATTAAATCACACGAGACTTCCTGAAATCTCGCGAGAATTCATATGTCAGAGGAAAAATCTCACGTGACCTCCAGAGAGACGTGAGTTCAGAGTAAATAAATATTTGCGATGAGGAGGAAACAATGTTGATCGTTTGTGAACTATTTTTACCAGAGAAAAAAAAATATTCAAAATTACTTAACATCCAGCGCACTTTCTGGTGAGTCATGACAGTTTTTTTGTCTCCTGTATTTGGGAATTCCCTCCGTGCTTATGACATATTCAGCAGGTTGCGAGCTTGTTTGTTCTCGGGTGAACACTAAACACACTGTGAAATCGGGCCAAAAAAATCAAACGTTGAGGTCGAAGCGGCCCCGACATCCTTCCGAGCCAACTAGATCACTCTTAACTCACCACCCACGGCATGAATATCTGCTGTGATTATCTTTAGAGCCATCACGATAATCTGGACTTCCTTAAGATTGTCTGAAGGGCAAAAATCGTCATGATTATCTTTCTGTGTGACGCCGGCCTTAGCTGAATTGTACTTTCTCATATATTCATCAGTTGAATAGATAAGCAATGAAGAGGGTGCACATATTCTGAGAGTAAAGCTGAACTCATCCATGACCATAGTTTTCACTTTATAATCCTTTCAAAATGAACTGTGACGGCAGAAAGGTGTTTTTTTTTTGTTTTGTTGTTTAATTATTTTAATCTAGTTGGGTTGGGTTCTTGTTGAAAGTGGTCCAGGCTGCATCAGGAGAACCATTGTAAGCTGCTGCTGTCCTTGCTTGACTCGTAATTAATTATGGAATTCTATGTATCAAGTTGTGATTCATATACATGCAAAATGCTTATAAAATAATGCTCATATGAACTACTATGACATTTTTGATATTGCACCAATTTATTTTTGGTCCAAATTGGACTGGCCATTAGCTTGTCAAATCTGGTCTGAATGAATCTTTACTTCTCCAATCGATGAGCTATGTACAACAGGTAATATATTTATTGTTGACAACCTAGCCACAAAACTTTACTTTAAAAAAACAGGACAACAGTTCAAATCGTTTCTTCCTCCCTGACAAAATGTACATACTGTAAGACAACAGTCTGAAAGGAAGAAGGTAAGGTAACACTCAGAGTCCTGACCCCTTTAAATCTATAGGATGTATTGGAGACGAATAAACACATTGACATGTGTCTCCCAGAATACCATTTTTTTGGCAATTATTGATGGAGCTTTGGACAAAAACAAATGACATGGCATTTCACAAGCTTATTGAAATGATATTTAAAGCTGAGATAAATGCAAGTGTCTGATGTTTACCTATAATTTTTCTTTGATTTTATTTTCTTCTTCTTTGAGCTCAGAAGTTGAAGTTACATAACTCTTACAGTAATTTATTTGATGAATTATGCATTAAGCTGTTTTTATGCAGGCTGTGGAAAGAAAAAATAATAATTTTCTCTCATATCTAATCAGTGACAATAACATTGTAGAAATGTTTCACCGTTACTGCTGGGTTTTAGAATTTTGTTGAACATTTGCACTATTATACTCGAAATGAACAAGCCACCTGCACAAATTTGTCTCAGTGCAACATTTATTTTATTGTGAAGGCTAAAAGTTTCTCAGTTTGTGGAACAGAGCCGAAGTTGTGCTGCTCATGTGATGTGCAGTTTCATTCCTCTCGATTATTGTAATATTTTTGATATAGCTGTTAAAAAGATGTAGACGACTGTGGTAAAATGCCGTGAATTGGAGTGTGGGGGGGAGTTCAATCTGTCAGAAAACTGGCACTCTGTGGTGCTGGGCTTGCCTCATGACTCACTTCAGAGAGGTTGCAGGGTAAATTGCAATACCAACCCTCACATCTCCCATATTAATCATATCTCTCTCTGGGAGGTCAAATAAAAGACAAAGTAGGGAGAGAGTACTGTAGGGATTGCATGTAAAACAAAACACCCCCTTAGGGTTTTTTCTTTTTATGTGCATGAGTTTATTTCTGTTTTCGAGGTGTTGAAGCAGCAGAGTAATATTAAAAAGCTTCTTAGTTTTTTAATCACCTTGCATGTGGTTTGTTTGTGCTTCTCTTCATGGGCTTTTCACAGTTATAATTGGCTCTGTGGCACTTGTAACTCAGTTACCACCAATTACAACAGGGTACCAATTATCTGTGCTTGTGTGTAGATCAGTAATGACTTTAGGGTAAAGCCCATGGAGTTTGAATCAATTTTTCTGGCTATGTAAAAGTGATTGTGATTCATTATGAGCACACCCTCTTGTGACTGAACAGCAATTTGTGTTTTCATCTTTGCTTCATTAGAAGTCATCGGGCTTTTGGTCAATCCCATCAACCAGGGGGAACACAGCAAACATCTTCAATGAAGACAAAAAAAAACATGTTTGCTTTAATCTGTCGCCGGTAATCTTTTATCTTGTGAAACATTTTTTAGGTAATAAAATACCTTATTGGGAGAAAATGGCAGCCTTGTTTGTTGATGCTTGCTTTGTTTCTTAAGTACATGCCAGTATGTCTGCTGGTAAAACATTTTGTCTTTCTCAACATTTATAATCATGGCGCTTTATAAAGTCAAACCATGGTCTGATGAACAGTATCTACCTATGGGGCGCCAAGTGTAAAATAAAATGCTAAAAAGTGTCACTAACACATTTTTCACTATTTAGCTTACTGAGTGTTAACAAGTTCCACTAACATTTTATTTACATTTAACTCACTGTTCCTATATTTTACACATTTTTACCAAATGTTAAATTTTAAATGTAAAAAAAATATATACAGTATGTAACAATTAAATTCTAAATCTAAATATTTCAATCGAAATGTACAAATTAAATATTAAAGTTAAATGTTGAAGTTTTACTTGCTATTTCAGAATGGAAAGCTGCCTTTGCTGTTGATGCTCCACTCATATTAGGATGTCATCATCATGAGCCAATAGCAGTCGCTAACATTTAAGCACAGCTATCTCTTCCCCACAGACATTACGGACTGGTGCTGTCTATTGGAGCAGACATTTCAGTGCAGCCGCCATCTTCCCCTCGTGCTCTCAGCATATTTATTTATACGAAGAACTTTGTTGATCCAACTAAAATAATCGCAACTCAACTTTTTTTCTCAGGATTTGGTTTATTAATGGCAGAGATATGATACTGGACACTGTCACACATTAAAAATATAAGCTTTTATGCTGAAATACTTTGTTTAATGTTCTTTAACAAATACAGATGTATGGTCTGGCATATTAATAAAGAATTGTTTAGAAATTGTCTTTATTGTCCCTCAGTGGAGAAATTCAGCAGCAAAGTGACAGGAAATTCACACAGGGTAAAAATATTTAAAACGAATAATAAATTAGGAAATTAAGTACATTTTAAAGAAATTACAGAAAAAAATCAAAATAAATATGTTGGAATGTTTTTCTTTTTATTTATTGCTTACAATCACAATACTTATAACACAATAATTTATTCATATTTTTGTTTCAGTGTGCTGTGAATGAACACAAAAGTGTGCACACACAAGGTGTTTGTATAGTGTGTTAAATCAGTGAACAAATATCAGCCAAATGTAAACAAAAGTGTACTGAGTAGTCAGATATAGGAGCTTCCAGGGGGCGGACTGGCCATTGGGAGTACCGGGACTTTTCCCGGTGGGCCAGTGTATCACTGGGCCGGCGCAGGCAGCGATGAAAAATAAAGAAATAAATAAAGAAATAAAGAAATAAATTGTGTAGTTGCACTTAACACCAGTAGATGGCGATAATGCACCAATTCACTGTTTATCAACCACCAACAAGTGTTGAAGAAGAGGAAGAAGAAGTAAGAAGAAGAAAACAAATAATAAAAATAAGACGAGCAAAAATGGATAATAAACGTAAGGGAGGAGAACAAAAAATTGAGAGAAAAGAAAAAGCATCTACAAGCAAATTCAACCAAGTGTCAGAAACTGGCATTTATTTTCTGCTGGTGCATCATCCTCATCCTTACTGGAACCTATGTCTGGAGAACAATGTGACCAGGAGGAGGATGGTAGGCATGTAGGTGGCTGTATTTTTTTTTCTGGTTTGCTAACTTTTTCCTCAGTATAAATTGTGTTGGGTTCTCAGCGTCATTTGCCAGTTTCGCATCATTTCCTTGTGTCTGCTGCTGGAGTTGTTGTTTTATTTTTATTTTTGGCGTTTGGTTCTCCTGTTGGGTTTTCATCATCTCATAATCTCTTGGATTTGACCTATCTGCTGCTCTTCTGTCTGTATTTTCAGTCTACTTCAACCTCAGTCTTGACAGCAATGGTTGAACAAATAAGATGGCTTTCAGTTGTTTCAAAATAAAAGCTAGTTTAAGGAACATTATGAAGAGTAAAATATTCATGCTACAAAATGTTTTACAGTATTTAGACAAGTGTCCTTTGTGTTACAGTGTATCTCAAAGCATTATGAGTTTTTTGTTTTGTTTTGTTTTGTTTAAATTAAGTTGCCATCTCAACACTTTGTATGACAGAGTATTCGGGTCACACTACAAGATATCATTTTTAATTCTGAGAATAAAGTTGTAATATTATGAGAAAAAAGTCATAATAGTATGAGAAAAAAAGTATTTGTACTACAAGAACTACACAAAAAATAAGTCTTACCACTGTGTTAAAATGAGGAATGTTGAGCATCTTGTAAAGTTGTACTTTGGTATCAGTTTTACAAAGAAAGAAATACTTAATCTTTTAACATCAGCATCAGATTATCAGTGAAACAGTTGAGCAAACAACTATAAACTGAAGTTGTATGGCACTTAATAGCTGCATTGATGGATTTAGTCGTCACATAATGTGGATGGAAGCGTATCACGCTAATGACCCAAAAGTAATCACGGACTACTTCACAAACACAGTAACACTCAGAGGCTGTCCACAGCAGGTGCTAGTTAACTTGACCCAGGAATGGAAAATGGATGTCATGTAAGATTACGACTTATTTTTCATAATAATGATTTATTTTTCTCATAATAAAAAAAATGGCTGAGCAGCCATTAAAAACTTGGCTTACAAAGAACTGCAAACTTAGAGAACACACTAGGAAGACCATGCTGGTGT
>NW_013952551.1:1163617-1166227 GCF_001266775.1 Austrofundulus limnaeus
TATATATATATATATATATAAGAAACCAAATGAGGAAATAACCAACAGCTTGGCTTACCAAGACAAGGCGAAGGCAGGTGAAAGTGGGCGTGGCAGGACCGAGGGGCCGGATCTCAGACAAAACCTGAGCATGAAACAAAAGACTGAGAACACACAGACTGACACGGATCAGGATATGAACTTCCAACACTAAAGTTAAACTCATCAGGTAAAAACCCAAAAGAGCAGAAACACACAAATTGAGAGGGGTAAAAAAATGAACTTAAGTAACACAACTCAAGGACTGTCAAAAACGCAACGTTAATGATATCTAAGAAACATGATCTAAAAAATGTAAATAATCATGAAACTATAACTAAAAATACATGAATCATACCATCTATACCAGACTTTTATTTTCAGATGTCTAAAATCCTTTCATTTCCCCAGTAAAGATAATAAAAACATTGTTATAAACTACCAGCTTTTAACCAAAAAGTATATTGTCTTTAATACAAACTCTGATAAACAGGTCTGGAATATTGGCTGATGTGTTTGTTTAAAATATGAAAAAAATATATGTTACAACAAAAATCACATCAGCATTTATTGCATATAATTAAGGAAAAATACATCATGAAGTGAAGAAAAAATAAAAAAGAGTGAAAAGCTTTAAGATGACGCAAAGTTGAAGAGAAATAAATGTGATAATGGAATGAGCTGCTATATTGAAAACACTCAACAACTTCCCTCCTTCTATCCAATCCTGATCATTTAGCATTTTACAATAAAATGATGGTGTGAAACGGGGAGGGGGAGTGAAGAAAGAGAGTGAGAAAGCAAAAATCCTTCATTTAGTTTCTGATCCTGATCTCATGAGGACAGAAATTGGAAACAGAGACATGGCTCTTGAGACTTTGAGGAAATTAAATACTGCATTCAATGGGCAGACGGACTCAATCATGCCATGCTTTTGTAAAATTACTTGGGAATTGAATCCCTCGCCGCTTAGCTGGGGATGTTATTGCTCTTGTAGCTATTTCTGTTAAACCAAGCCTGGGCAAAGGCCGGGTCACACAAGCAGTGTGTATGTGTGTGTGTGTGTGTGTGTTTGTGTATCCACAATTCAAGATGAAATACACACATGGAAAAACTGAATTATGCACACACACACACACACACACACACACACACACACACACACACACACACACACACACACACACACACACGTTCTATTTCAGATGTATTCATTTATCATATTACAAGTACACAATGCTATTTACGTATGACACGACACACAAATTAAAGTCCATCGCAGCAATGAAAAACAGACTCTGCATGTGTATACACACACACACACACACACACACACACACACACACACACACACACNCACACACACACACACACACACACACACACACACACACACACATGAATAATAAAACTGAGAAATGTGTTTACATGCTCAAATAATTACATTCAAGAATGGAGACATTCTGTCCCTCTGAAATCTACAAAGCCTGTTTAATGAGATCATAGAAAAGTTTTATTTTATTGTATTTTTTATGTTTGGTTTGGATTCTGCATTTGTTCTTCAGTTGTTCAGTTTCAAACAGCATAAACAGAATAAATGTGACACACGCTTTGCTTTCTGTTGAAAAGTTTGTTTTGAAGGTCTTTATCAGAGAAGACTCAGTAATCCATTAACCTCAGTCAACTCAATTAATATGTGTATTATTTATTTAGCAATAAATATTTACAAGCGCAGTAAGAGCTGGCAAAGTTAAAAGTGATCTAGGAGGAGCTGTGCTGTTTACAACCCCTCCGCTTGTTGTACTTATTGTTTTTATTCAATACTGGCCTTTCCTCCATCTCAGGTCACCAGGCAATACTACTGATGATTGATTCTGCTATGATCCTAATCTCACTTTTCACCACTGAAGGATGCTGATCAGCTAAATTTATATGCATATTCTCTGTAAGAAATTGGATGCACTCTTGTTCTGTATCTATCACACCCAGAGGAGCTGTTACAGAAGATACGAGAACATAAAGAAGTAATGCAGCATTTTCTTCTCATATAAAAATGACTCATGTTTCATGTTGGCGTGTTGCATAACAAATGGAAAACAGAAGGAAGGACACCACTCGAATGAAACACTGTTTTACAGCTTTACTGACACCACAGCGAAACCTAAAAGACAAAATGCTGTAAATATTATCAGGTATCATTTCAGCTCAGTGTTACTGTAAGAAACAAACACAGACTGACATTAGAGGAGCTGCAGGCTTGTTATTCTGGGTAATGTGGTTTGTTTGTTGCGTTTTCGAGGGGAAAAAAGATGTCGCTGAAAGGCTTTCATTTGGGTGTTATTTGTGTGTGCGTGTGTTTTACCCATGCAATGAGAATTTTTCAGACTTTAGAAAATACTAAACCATTCACCAATATTTTATTTTATTGCATTCTTTGCTTGTAAATATGCATCTATGACAAAATGATATGAAGGCCTGATAAGGAAATAGGTTAAATAAGAAAAAAGCTGAGTTTCATCAATACTTTTGTTTGTGTGTGTGTGTGTGTGTGTGTGTGTGTGTGTGTGTGTGTGTGTGTGTGTGTGTGTGTGT
>NW_013952551.1:1166249-1181383 GCF_001266775.1 Austrofundulus limnaeus
GTGTGTGTGTGTGTGTGTGTGTGTGTGTGTGTGTGTGTGTGTGTGTGCACGTTTTCGCTACCTGGCGGGGATGCTTTTTGACCATTTTCCAGGTACACACAACCTGGTGAGGAGCCATCCCCATTGGGAAAATACCCTTGTTGGGTCAGGGGTTATGTTTAGAGCTAGGGTGAATCGGGCCAGTGAGGTCAGGTTTAGGGTAAGGGGTCAGGGTTAGGCTATAGAAATGACTGGTAAATGAATGGAAGTCAATGCAAAGTCCCACTGAGGACAGAAAAACATAAATGTGTGTGTGTGTGGGGGGGGGGGGGGGGGTATTTACTATTTGGGGACAATTTTGGACAAACACACCAACTTGTGTTGACCAATTGGTACTTATAGGGACCTAAACCCAGTCCCTATGGGGATAAAGTACCTGATGCCTGCCATGCATGGGCAACCAGAGGATTTAGTGCCTTAAGGCTCAGCGACAACAAGGGCTTCTGCCTCTGTTGTTGCTGGGTCTACAGGAGGCGTTTACACACTGCAAGCCCAGTCCGGCTTTTAGCCTAGGTTTGTAGTTTTTGCATTTGCCTTTTAGGGTCGGCTCCAGCCCGACTTCTGGAACCTGGCCAGGTGAGGTTCTAATCAGGCTGGGCTACTCGGCCCAGTTTGACGTCGTGCAGTGCTGATCATTTGATTGGTTCGTTTATTTATAATAGTGTTTCACTGCAAAAACTGTCTGTCTTACCAAGTTCTAAAATCTTATATCCAGTCAAAAAGTCTTCTTGATCTTGTTTTGAGACTGATTTACTAAACAACAATGGTGTAAGAATATCAATCTTGTTTTCAGAAAGTGTAAGATTATTTGTCTTGTTAGCCTGAAAATTTAACTCAAATTAAATGAAAAATTTCTGCCAATGGAGTAAGAAAATTTTACTTGGTAAAATTCTTGAAAAAAGAAAAAAACGAGTCAAATCAGTATTTCAAGAATCTTACCAAGTAAAATTTTCTTACTGCATTGGCAGAATTTTTTACTTATTTGAGTCAATTTTTTAGACTAACAAGACAAATAATCTTTCATACTGAAAACAAGATTATTCTTACACAATCAGTTCTTGTTTAGTAAATCAGTCTCAAAACAAGTTCAAAAAGACTTTTTGGCTGATATAAGATTTTAAAACTTGGTAAGGTGGACACTTTTTGCAGTGTAATAATGACGGTAGCATGAAACAACAAGCTAATAATGCTAGCTAGTAGCTTCCCAGTCGATGTTGTCTCACTCTAGACCACATGTGTCAAAAACAAGGGTTGACTCCTGTGTGGCCTGCTGGGCGGCGGGGGGTGGGGGGGGTATTAATGTCTGAAAATAAGCTGCTTGAAAGTCAGCATCAACCATAAACTGAATCTGCCTTTACTTTTAATAATATTTTTTGTATTTATTTCAGATTTAGTCAGTCATACACTTAGTTCTTATCAGTGTTTAAAAGAGGACGTGTTAAAACTCTGTTTAGTCCAAGTTAAACATGAAACGTCAAAGTTCATTACAAGTGGCCCTTCGAGGGCCACCATAACACTCATGTGGCCCTCGGTGAAAATGTGTTTGATATCCCTGGTTTAGACGCTTCAGCATGTTGTTGCTTTATGGCCAGGTACAGTCTTCACTGCCTCTCCCCTGTATTTCGCATCACAATTCGTCGCCTAACTCTACATTTACATGTCCAATCTTGCACTTCAGTCTGTAATTTAACATGCAACAATGCACTTTAAACAATTTGCATGAACACAATGAAAACAAACAAGAGCTCTGAGGCAGCGTCGCTTTTCTGGGATGAAGTTCCCACCCACTTTGTGGGGACCCTCTGCACAATGCGAAATAAGCAGGGCCGGGTTGGGCTTTGGCCAAGGCCACCTGGGGCCAGGCCGAGATGGGATCGGCCTTGAAGTACGAAAATGCCAACAGAGTTCCCAGTGCAAGTGTAGCCCCTTGACTGTTTGGTGTCAGTGAACATATTTAAATCATTAGTTTTTACCAGATTCTTCCTTATTATTCTTCCAGAGTGTTGTGTTAAATGAAGAGAAAAACCAAACCTTGTCTGATCAAAGGCTCTACTTTGTGTTTAATTTATGTGCTTTCTGAATATTTTTTTCCATGTTGTAACTTTTTTTTCACCTACAATGGACAGAATGTCCTCCTTGAGTGTATGTAAAAAGCACAAAGCCTTTTCTCTCAGGAAAGAAAACATCAGCTTTTGCATCTCTTTTTTTCTCATTGCAAGCTGTTGGACGCAGAAAAAACTTATGTGCAGAAAAACTCCAACGAAAGGTGGCAGCAAGGGGAAGCTGGGCTGCATAAGTTGGGCTGAGTTTGTTGTTTGATTTTACCCTTCTGTGGGTTCACCTGTGTGTATGTGTGTGGGTGTGTT
This sequence comes from Austrofundulus limnaeus, assembly GCF_001266775.1. Taxonomy (NCBI): domain Eukaryota; kingdom Metazoa; phylum Chordata; class Actinopteri; order Cyprinodontiformes; family Rivulidae; genus Austrofundulus; species Austrofundulus limnaeus. The sequence continues at coordinate 1,168,655 of NW_013952551.1, forward strand.
TGTGTGTGTGAGAGGGGGGTTGTGTGTGTGTGCCCTCACATGAACAAGTGTATCCTCTTCCTGGAATTTGCTGCTCCACCTGTCGGGGAAATTTGATCAATGTGGACACCATATGGTGAGACTAATGATTAATGTTTACCCAGGCCGGAGCGCACCCACACAGGTTTCCAGACACACGTAGATACAATCCGAGCAGATACTGAAGCTCATACCCTGGGACATCCACGTGCTCATGGGCACAAAAAAAACCAATAAATAAATAAACTAAATTCTCTCACACCCACAGAGTGTTGTGAGCAGCGAGTCCACCTGAAACGTCTGTTTTGTCGAGATAAATAACCAAGACTTAAAGTAAACTATGCAAAAATAATCATTTTCTGAGCTCTTATCTAATGATTTGCTACTAAAGTGCATTTTAGAAAGAAAAATAAGAAAATATGCTGTTGAGGTTTATGTGAAAATGTTTATATTAAAAAAAAACTATTGGTCAGTATGACCAGTATTCCATATTTAATTTAATAAGGTTGGACCTTTTATTTACCACAAACCTAAGAACTGTATGGATAATCCTAATTAAACTGCCCAATACTTTTGCAAAAGTTTATAGTTTAAACATTTCCAGTGCTGGCTGATGCAGAGACATCACTGTTCAAGGTCCTGAAACATGCCAGCACTTTCAGGACCTTGGAGAGTTCCCTTAGCATTTGACACTGTCTAAAGTCCTAAAATGTTGCAGCACTTTCAAAATCTTGGACAACAGAGCTGCTTCATGGAAGAACCTCAGCTTAGCCTGTTAGCCTTTGTGCTAGCACTGACGCTATATTGTCTTATATGTATTAGCTCAGCGCTAGCGCGACAAACAAGCTAAAATGAGGTCCTCCATCTATATTTTCAATTGCAGACTGTCATTTCTACCTTCTCCTCTCTGTCAACACTCTCTGGTTTCATTTAAAAGAGTCGATCATCAGATATTGTCCAAGGTTAACCTTCAGGGTGGATATAGCTCGCTAGCAGCCTCACACCGATGACCTTGTTGACATCATCATTTACCCAGAATGCTTTGCATGTAAATAAAATGGCCCCGTCCATGTAATATATTTTTAAACTTTTAGTTTAAAAATTATAAAAACTAAACATCCTACAGTATTTTTAAAGTCTTTATTTTACAGTTAAAATAAATGTTTATTAAACAAAATCTAATGTTAAAAACTAATCAGGGATCCATTTAATGCTTGGAGCCTATATGAGTGCAGAAAATTAGAATTTAGCCTCTCCCACTGCTGCAAAGATATCTCTATATTCTGTTTGGGTCATAATTTTCAATCCGTTCAATTTTTGCTATTTTCTATGACATTTTCAGAACTATCATGTCACTGAATTTGCAGTGGAACATCCAAATAAGGTTTGGATTTACCAACTAAATTTTCATCGTCTTCATCCTCCTCTCACTCTGGGACAGACTTTGGCTACAACATGTGAGGCTGGATGGACAAGTCTTCCCTTGTTGACATCTTTTAATTAATTTGAAAATGAAAATGTTTCTGCATAGCCACATAGTCGAAAACCCCTCTATCAAACTGGACTGATCTAGAAGCTGGAGGGGAGTAGGGTGGGAAGTGCCTTGTTTGGATTTAAAGGGACAGCATCAAAATGAGTTGATCTGAGACACGCCACAAAAAGTGGCAAAAGAGAAGCTTGTGGAGTTACAATCAGAAAGAATTCAAACCAAAGCATTCACTTTTTCCGCTTCCACTTTGTATAGACCCCCAGCTGAATGATTTAAATCTGAAAAATAATTTCAAAGCATGATATGTAGCCTGTAAGGCTAAATTACAATATTTTGTTTTGCTATTGTTAATGTAAAGAATTTGCTGTCTTTATAGCATGTGAACAACAAAATATCAAACCTAATATTTTTGTTTGTTTGTTTATTTGTTTTTTACTACAGCTCTATCTTGAACTCTGAGAGTAGCAGAAAGTAACAGAGACCTGCAGACTGACTAAGGTAAGTGAACGTTTATTAAGACCCCCGCACGCAAAGCGCAAGCAGGAGTCATATTGTTTTCGTTTTTTTTCAGTGATTTTTGGTCAACCGTACCACAAAAATGGCTGCACTAATCAACATGAAATTTGGCAGGACTGTCGTTGAGTCCGACCTACACTGCACCAGCCAACGGCTTTACGATAAACCCCATATTTGAGGAGGCGGCTCCTTTCAAAGAGGGGGGGTCTGGACATGCAAAAATGGTTATAGCTCAAAAACTATTAAATATAGGAGCTTCAGATTTCTTTTGTTGTTTAGCTCTAATAAGGGGCTATCCATCAGGTCAACTACTGTCCCCCCTCCACCAAAAAAAGACCCCTGCCCAAGCCACCACAATTTTGGGATGCACCTAGTAGCATGACATTTATTAGGAATAAAGACTTCTGAGTTCTGGTGCATTTGTTTGTGCAGGGGTCATTATGTTACAGCTATGCGGTATCTAGTTTACTGTTAATTTATTGTTGTATTATGTTTTGCATATGTAGCAGAAAAAATGAAAATAAAATGATTCATAGTTATTTCTAAAACTATATTGTTCACATTCCTGGAAGGGAGTTTGACACCAGCCTCACCTCCGACAATGACAAGTTGTTGTGCATGCTAACACTAAGCATTATGGTGGTAGCTCTTGTGAGTTATTTTCAAAATAAAAGCTGCCATGTCATAACTTTAAAAAGAACTTTTAAAAAGTAAAAAAAATAACTTTTATCAGAATGCCAGGACGGGGCTGGCGTTTTGATTATAAGGGCAATTTTAATTAGTAAACATACCAAATAAGACCAATTTATTCCTAAAGGTCATTTTTCGAAGAACAGTCTTATTGAAATATTGAAATTAAATAATTTACTCCATCTTAACAGTTTTTTGTTACTAAATTTATAATAAATTAATTATAATAATTCAATTATATTATATAATTTACTTATAATAATAATTGAATTATATAATTGATATTAAATGAATTTTAAAACGCATTTACTGACACTAACAATGCGTTTCTTTCTTCTTGCCTCTCTCAATATAACTTGTCATGGTCTTAGATTATTTTGCACGAGTGTACAAGTTTGCCTTCATATAGACTTCCATACAGTTGGACCGTTTTGGGAGCGGATACATCCTGCTGTGAGCTCGAGGAACCATGTGGAGCTCACAGCATCAATGATTTCCAGAATTTTATAGTTTTCTATTACACCTCCATATTAAATGAGCTCAGGCTGAGAGCAGGAAACAGAATTTTATCTCACCGAAAATGGTTTTCAGAAGTGTTGGAGCACACGCAGAAGCATCCACAAACATTTTGGGAACGATTTTTAATGTTGAGCTGCCTGGGGGTCTGATTAACATTACCCAGTGTTGGTTTTGGCCTTTGTTTTGTGCGTGCTAAAAAAATTGTGGATCCCTAGAATTTTTTAACAGTCTCATGTATTGTATGAAAAGGCTCAAATTTTGAGGAATTTTACCCTGAGTTTGTTTTATTCATCCTCACGGTTGTTTAAGTCGTGAGCTTCTCAACACTCTTTTGCACAAACACTGCCATTTTTTCATTATTATTATTTTTTATTTTTATTGACTTTGCAAATGTTTGTTTCCAATAACTTGTAGTTTGTCCATTTTTTTCTGCCTTTTGTTGTCCCGGTACTTTGATTCCTTCCATTGCCATCAGATTTAAAATGGGTTCCTTTTCAGATGAATGCAGAGTTTAAATCATTTGCATATTCATTCTTGCATTTCAATATAACATTTTCATAACGCTTCAACTTGTGTGAAAGGGGCTGTATACCTGCAGCCTTTTAAAGCACATTTTCATCTGCTCACACAGTCTCATACTGAGAGCACAGAGAGGTTGCTTTCCATTTGCATGTGTTTTATACTAAGCTGAAAATTGCATTTGTTGATGTTCCTGGATTAGCTTATTTAGGATTTACTAGAAAGCGGTGGGTTGTCTAAACAAGCCAGAGAGGATTTGGCTGTGGGGGCAGTACACACACGTGTGTGTGAGTGTGTGTGTGTGTGTGTGTGTGTGTGTGTGTGTGTGTGTGTGTGTGTGTGTGTGTGTGTGTGTGTGTGTGTGTGTGTGTGTTCTATAGGAGTGTGTTATTCTCAAATACATGTGCATTGAAGTGGCCCTGTTTACCTTGTGAAGTTTGCACTCTTTGTGCAATGAGGACTTTTTATACAAAGTTTGTATAAGAAAATGTGTGCATCCCCTCTGAGAACAGCTTTGTGTACGTTTTGATGCATGTGTGCAAGAAAATTTTGAGCAAGTACACAGTTGTGTACTGTGTGGAAGCACTTGTGTATCTTTGGGGTTACACATACACAGAAAATGTAACCATGTTGCATAAATTTGGCAAGCGCCTGGATGCAAAGTCCTGTAAGCCTCTGGTGTAATAATTCTCTGACTCACCACAATAAAGGTGTGTAAAGATAGTTTTTTTTTTTCTTTTAGAGAAAAGCTACCGCGTCTCTCGGCTATATAAATATTACAGACAGTGAAATCTATCACCCTAACCAAACTGTAGTGGAATTTGCAGAAACAATGTAGCACTGTTGCTCTCCTAATTTATAATTCTTCCTGTAGGATTAAGCATCTCGAGAAGCTCAAGTGCTACAATAGAAAAGACATGCAGCAAATATTGATCTTTTCTACTTTCAACTCGCAAAGCACCTCTTGTTTTAAGCAGCAATATCCGGAACATCCTTTTTTTTTGTGGAATCTTTCTATTGCATAAGGGGAGCTGGCTATGACACAAAGGCAAACACAGTACTTACACAAAGAGAGTCAGCAAGTATTAAATAATGCAAAATGTGATCAGATCCATGCTGGTGGATTCATGTGTATGCATGATTTATTCACACACCTCACTCTGTCTTATATTTGAGGGGGAAAACTTTAACTGAAGAGACCAAAATAAAAAAAATGAATACAATTACGTGCTTCATGCATAAAAATGTTTTGTTTCACGGGTAAAACTTTCTCCCTAAATACATAAATGTGCATTTGTGTTGTTTTAATCCAATTTATGTCATACTTCCTTTTTTTAAATCCTCTGTATTCTTGAAGTTGTTTGAACAACATGTTTTATTTTTAATTTTCATTTTATTATAACCATGAATGTGAACAGATTCGTCCCACCTCATTTTACCTCATTTGCACCTGAACTACACAGATTTGGACAATGAAGGCAATGACAAATGCAAGTTGCAATTTTTATGTAACAATAGGTACTGTGGAAAACTTCAATTGTTTAGATTTTTTTTGCCTATGTTCCACAAATGAAATACAAAACATGTACTACAACATATAACCTTATATAACTTATAAAACTCAATAAAACTTATTAGAATCCATTTAAATTTATTTCAAATGTTGTTTTCAAGTTCAAGTTTATTTATATAGTGCCAAGTCACAGCATACGTTGTCTCAGGGCACTGTACATACTGTTTTATGTTTTCCCATATTCTGCTTTTTTCTGTTTATAGTTTTCTAAATTCTACAGTGTTTTTATTTTACTCCATTTTTACCTGATAAATGCAATTTTAACATTCCAATGGGACGTTTGTCACTTTTTACTAAACATTTCCTTGATGTTAACAGAAATGCAAAAAGTCATACTTTGAAAGAGCACACTCTCACATGTATTTGTTCATAGTGCTAAATGCAAACATATTGAGTTTAGCTACTTGATCATATCTCCATCCTAAAATTATTTTTGTATGGCCATTTCTGACTTGGTTGCATTTACAAACAGGCTCAACAAAAACACAAGACTATCATAAATGAACAAAATCAAATGAAGGCAACAGTACTTTACTTTTATAAATCTATTTTATATATACTTAGCACAAAACGTAAGGAAATCTGTATCAGGTAGATTATTTCTTTGTTGTAACAATGCTGATTGGCAATAAATATTTTACTAGGCACCTGATTGACAGCACCTCATTTAACTAAACTAGTTTGAATTATGGCCTAAAGGGCCTCTCATACGAAACAATTGTAGATGGTGATGGCTGTGGGCAGGAAAGAGCTTCTGTAGCGGTCTGTATTACAACCAAAGTGAAGAAGACGACTGAAGACACTCAGATGTTCTATGACAGTGATGAAGAGGATGGTCAGGGTTGTCCAGAATATTCTTGATTTTATGTAAAACCCTTCTTTGCACCATCATCTCCAGAGATTCCACAGTCGTCCTCAGAACAGAACCAGCCTTCTTTATTGGGATGAGCCTTTTTAGGTCCCTGGCTCTGATGCTGCTGCCCCAACAGATGATGGCAGAAGAGAGGAGCTCTCAACAACACTTATTGAAGATCTGCAGCATCTTGCAAAATTTTGAATTAAAATTGGATGGATTCACAACTAATGTCACTGCTACAATTGGAAAAAATGGCTCCTTGAGTTGTTCTTGTAAAGGCAGCTTAGATGCAACCAGTGACTCCACCCCCTAGCCAATCAGTGACGAACAGTGTTCTGATGTCACATTTTGGTGTCAACTGGGGCCGCTTGGAACCACAATGAAGTAGGTACTAAAAAGGGCCAGTTCCATGAATCTGTCCTAATGGAAATGGCTTGGAACCGTACCGACACCACACTAAGTGGCACTAGTGGAAAAGGGACATCAGCTTCCTCAGGAAGTACAGTCTGATCTGTCCTGTCTTGTAGACTGCAAATGTGACACCATTTAAAAGTGAAAGTAACAGCTTTCCAGCAGTATAAGATTTGTTGCCAAGAAGCATTAGCACAAAAAGTAAACAATAACAATCTACCAAATACTAATCTCCTTACTTTTTGTGCTAAATATGATGTTTATACTGTTAAAATGTTACACAAATCTTCTAAACTTGTGAGTTCCATAATTTCCCAGCCTTTATTTTAAGCTTGAATGCCTCTTTGAAGTTTCAGGCAAATATGTCCACGTTTATAGTGTTACGTCTTCCTGACTGTGCCTGCATTGTGTTTGTGCATGTTTTTGTATTTGTCTGTGCATTATCAGTCAAAAATGATTGACAGTCAGCTGCAGAATACCACTGATAAAAACCCGCTGCTCGCTCTCTCCCACCTCTCTCTCATTCTTCCCGTCTGGAGCAAAATTTCTCTCCTTCTTCCATTCACTGCCTGCTCGCAACCTTGCAACTGAGGACAACACTGAATGCCTTCCATGATCTGATAAATTTGTGCGCTGCTCCACCAGCACAGGTATTTGCTGTTTATCACTGTGTAAAAACTTTTAGAAATAGTGTTGGGTTTTTTATCAGGAGCTGTGGAAATGAAGAAGAGAGTAATGTGACAAAGATCCTGCGCTACAGAGGAAATATCTCAGGTATTTTCTGTGCATATCCTTGAGTTGCTATTTTAACACCTGATGTGAGTGGTACTAGAACTTTAGGCAACGTAGAAAGTTTGTTTAAGTAACATCACTTTATAAGTTAGCTCATGTTTCTAATGTAAATCCACATAAAAATAAACTGTTAAGTATTTATATTCAAAGGGATCGTTTCAGGTCTCTGGAAGTGGAGTTCTGTGGAAAGCTTATAAATGTTAGCTTTTGAAAAGGAGCATGTTGTGAAAATAATATATTTATTTTTGTGAGCTTGAAAGACTGTATTTAAATGTCTGAAGTCAGTACCACTTCAATAAGTCTGAAATACTACAAATCTGGCACTTTGTGTCCTTCTGGGTTTGAAAATAACTCTTTGAGTGAGTAAATCAGAATCATATTTTCTTGCTGGCTTCACAAGACAGCAGGAATCATTTCTTCAATGTCCAGCCTCAGAGCCCAGTAGATGTTTTATTTGGTTGCAAGTTTTCAGCAAATGTAAATTAAAAAAAAAACTTTTTATATACCAGTTACTTTTGATGGTTATTTTATCTCTTAACTGGTGCCTGAAATTGTGCCTAAAGAGAAATGGGTTCCAACTGACAGTTGAGGAATATACTGTAGGTGCTCATGAAATAATTGGGCAGTTTGTTTTTTTTTGTTTGCTGTTTAGCCCCAGCTAACTAAATAGCAGCTGAAGTCATGGGGAGTAAGAGAAATATCCAAATACGGGCAGGAAACGTTTTGATTAAAGCAAACTTTTGTGACTGAATTAAAACTCCAGAAAGATGAAAACATGTCAAAAGTGACCGGTGTTAAGCAATGGATCTGACATATGGGACAAATGAAACCAAGAGTCAAAGAAGCTTTTACTGTCTTTTCAACCACATTTAGAGGACACAGTACAAAACGTATTGCAAGATCACAATTGCAGATCATACACAACATAAGACGGCACAAGTGTTCCTGTCTAAATGTGTGTAGACATCACAAAACAATGTGCAGAACAGACAGCAGCTTTAATTTGTGTCTCTCAGGTGTCAAAAACCTTTGATAATTCCAACCGCGATGTCTACCAGCAGCTTCAGGGCTAGTGATGTTTCAAGTGGTAAGATTATAAGCTTTAATAAGTAAAATTATCCCAGCTATGTGTACATGCACAAATTTTTTTAATCGGATTGAAATGTATTCAGATTAAATAATACGAATGTACTGTTTACATGGATACAATCCGATCATGAAAAGTGTTTACATGCACCGGAGTTTTATTCAGAATAAAAGTCCGGACATGCGCAGTATTGTAAACGTCAGCTCTACTTCCGTGTTACAAACGTAAACAAAGCTCCTCTGTGCGCTCAGGACGACCCGTCAGATTTTAATAACAGTAGAGACGTCGTTACTCCTCGGTTGAGCTGCAGCCTGCAGATGAAGCAATATGTGCTTTTTATTTTTATTTTTTGCGAAGCAACGTCTGCTGTTTGCCTCCTTTTACATCTGTTAAGAGAGCGAGGAGGAAAAGTTCTGCACGGTGCAGCGCAGCTGGAGCGCTGCTGTCCCACCGGGTGAATGAAAGTCAGCAGACATGCGCACACAGGTCAGTTTTCTACAATCAGAATAAGATGATCTGATTAAGTGTTTACATGAACCTCATTCAGATTATCAATCGGCATAACCCACCCTTTTCATTCGGATTAAAAATTCATTTGGATCGAGATCAATCGGATCAGAATAATCGGAATGGGCTGTTTACTTGACTCATTTTTATTTCGAACGGCTGTTTAATTCGATTACTTTTGTCCATGTAAACGTAGCTAATGACACAACAAATATTACATTTATAGTATTACAACTAAAACCGTTTTTGACGCCGCCACCGCAGTTTGTCCTTCACGAGCCTTCGTAGACAAGATGGCGGTGCAAGATGGCGGCTGCCTGTGTGGCGACCCGCGACCATGGAGATATAAACAGCTTTTTATAAGGTAAAAATAATAAAACAAAGTCAAAAGGAAAAAAAATTGTATAGGTCTTCTGGACGGGTTCTTCTTTAATGAAACGTTTCGTCTCTCCTCCAAGAGACTTCTTCAGTCTGAGAGTTTCAGGCAAAATTCAGGCTTTTGAGTCCTGCCTCCAGGTGACTGATACTCACATCACATGGCTATCGTTCACACCTAATTAATACCTATTGTTAACAGGGGTGAAGAGATACTGCCAATGGCAGCGCTGTAGGAGGGGGACAGCTGAAAACGGAGGCCTCCACCTCTGTTTAATGATGGACGGTCTTTCTTCACAAAAATGGCTTCTTTTACTCCTCTCTCAAACCAACGTTCCTCTCTATCAAGAATGAGAACATCCTCATCTCTGAAAGAGTGACCGCTGGCCTGTAAATGAGTGAAAACTGCAGAGTTCTGGCCATTAGAATTAGCTCGTCTGTGTTGGGACATTCTTTTGAACAGTGGCTGCTTCTCTCAGACTGAAGAAGTCTCTTGGAGGAGAGACGAAACGTTTCATTAAAGAAGAACCCGTCCAGAGGACCTATACAATTTTTTTCCTTTTGATTTTTTACCTGGATTACTGAGATGCATCAGGACGAAATAAAACAAAGTCTTTGTCTGCAATGATTAGACATGTTTTTTTTTATTATTGTCATTAGAGATTATCTCAATTTCGGCTAAAAGAATTGACAAAATCCTACACACTGTGCCTTTAATACCTTCTTGATTAAATGTTACGTTGTGAGTAGCTGTTGAGTTCTATGAAGAGCATTTCATGATTTAGGTTTAGGCAAAAATGTCAGATGAGCCGGAGAGACATTCTTCATTCAAAGCCAGGGGAGAGCTGAGGTTGAAATTCAGCTCCAGAGATACCCCTAGTTTACACTACGTGTTCTGGCTCCACTCCGGCTCGACCTCCGCAGCAAATACACACCCACTATAATCAATGAGAGTGTTTACACTGGCTGCACACGGCGGCTAAGAGTGGTGGTGGGCGGACGGCGATCCGGCAAAATTAGATCCAATCCTATTTCTGCCAGATGCCTGAGCTGCGCCAGAGTCAATTTTAAAGATTGTTGCACCAACAGGAAAAGAAATGAGCACAACATCCGTATTTTGAAATAAGACACTTTAGGCGGAATATTTTGTCAGAATAACGTTGAAATCCCAGCTATATTAATAAATATATGGATAAATTTCTACACAAATGCTGTCAGAATGTATCGTTCTGTTTGGGAAGCAGATCGAAACATGTAGATGAAGCATATGTGTACACACACGATACATGTGGATTTTATTTTGAAATCAAAAGTTTCAAAAGGACGACAGCGAGACAGTTTCAGCATAGACATCAAAAGCCTTTATATCTATGTTTTCAGCTGTGTTTAGAGTTAGTCTTTCACAGAATTAATTATTTTTTGCTCTGACTTCAACATTTATCACTGGATTTATTGTGCAATCTCCTTCCTGCACACCCTCCCTCCTCTGTCTGTCGGACCGGAGCGGAGCTGAGCGGAGCAGAGGCTGTATAAATTGGGGCACAAATGAACAGCTGCAAACTGCACACCGCAGCGCAGCGGAGCAGCGACACGTAGTGTAAATCCGGGTTTAGTTCGGAGATGCCCTTTATCCGAGCGCTTGGCGGATGCAAGTGGAACAGTTTAACACAAATACTTGATTTGTGATGTAAAAAGACTGTTTTTCCAACAATCAAAACTACTGTGATCAGTCCTTTTTGGTATACCGGTTTGTACCAAAAACCGTTTTTTATATGTATATTTGCTATAACATGAATTTTCTGAATACAGAAATAACTGTTTAAATAGCATTCGGAATGTTATGTCACATCCAACAGTGAAATGTTTCCTTGCAGCAACGCTTTGTGCATTAGCAAGCTAATGTTTCAGCCTTCTCCACAACTGGTGGTGGGTGGTGATTTCACTGCTTATATTAACTAAAGTTTAAAAGAAAACTCTCCCGTTTTCGATGAATGTAGCTCACACCTCTTTAGTGATGTGCATGGATAGATTTCAGGTGCGACGTTAATTTTCCCTTTGTATGGAGATGTCATTGTGCTTCTGTTTTAGCTGACAAGGCTGAGTCATCCCATTAAGCTTTATTAAATAATAGAAAATAGACCCACTGATCTTTGCTCGACCCTCCTCCTTCATGACAGTACCAAAATGTGTGACTACTATCTACAACCAGGCAAAGAAGAAAAGACATGCAGAGGAGGGAAACAGCGTCACAGACAGAGGTACAGTAAAAGAAAAAAAAGTCAGTAAATAGATTCTGTGTTGCAAAAAGAGAGTAACTTCAGCTGACCGTGGTTTGCTGATCAGTAAGCAATAAGTTTTTTTAATTTTATTATCAGCTGAGCTGTGATGAAAAAAAACACAGTCAAATATGTGATAACCGTATAATTGTTGAAAATTCTGTAATATATAATTTTAGTCTAATTTTAGTCATTAACTGTGATTGTCACATAACAATTCAATGACACAATATACTAATCAGTTTATAAAGACTTGTTAAACAAGCAGATTTTCATAAAAATGGCAAATCACAATGAACAAAAACTAACCTCTAAAGATACCTGACACCTTTTGTTGTAGTCCTGCTCCACTTTCCTGCTTCCTCTCCACCTCCTTTTTCTCCCTCCTCATCTGTCCCTATCCTTCACTCATATGACTGTAATCATCCTGTCCCTCTGCACCAACGTTATGACTGACACTGGCCTTTTCAGCTACTAATAACTATAACAGCAACAATCATATAGCACTTTTTATGGCCCTTTTGCAAAAGATTCAGTGTCATAATACAAATATAAGCTCTACAGTCAACACACACACATTAAATGAATTACTCACTGCAATGTTTTTTCTTAAGCTGGTAAAAAAGCTGTATATGAAAGAGGTCAGGAAAACAGATAATTTTCTGAAATATGTTTTCTATGATTTTGATTTTAGTTGATATGCAAACCAAGTTTGGGATGATTGGACCATTTAGAGTGTTTGCTAACCTGTTGCTTCACATGCATGTTTGCCATCAGCAACTGAAGAGTTGTAAGAAGAAAATAATAAAACATTGTGTTGATTAAATCATTTTTTTAAATCATTTTTAAAACATTATGTTACATGGGAATGACAGAAACAAAATTAACTCTTGTTTAGGTGGATGGAACTGAAATGTTGGGGAAATTGGTAATACAGTATTGTGGGTTGACGTCACATTTGACCCATTCCGTCATTAAGCCCCACCCCTGGCGGAGCTGTCCCATATTTTGGAGGGCTGAGTTGGCAACCCTTGGTGAAGGTCATGTGTGTGTGTGTGTGTGTGTGTGTGTGTGTGTGTGTGTGTGTGTGTGTGTGTGTGT
>NW_013952551.1:1181522-1184220 GCF_001266775.1 Austrofundulus limnaeus
TGGTCCAAATGCATGCGATGGCAACAGGTGTGGGGTTAGGTTTAGGACCAAGGTTTAGGTTCGTTTTAGGGTCAGGTAAGTTTCTGTGAGGTTAATTTTAGAGTATATGGTCAGGGTTAGGCTATAAAGTCTAAAAAACATGAATGGAAGTCAATGGAAGGTCCCCACGGGGTCGAGAAACAAACATGTGTGTGCGTGTGTGTCTGTAATTTTTTATTTAAAATTGGTCCAGTGGTTCATGACATAATAATGGGATACTGCTTACAGACTAAGAAGGTTGATGGCAGCATTTAGAACAAATATTTTAGTCAAAATCTTGAACAATGAGTAGAAGTTAGAGTAGGCTGATTCTGAGTTACTACCATACAGAGGTGTCATGTAACTAAGTACAAATACTTTGTTACTTTACTTAAGTAGAAATTTTGGTTATTATTATTATTTGATCAAAAAAAATTTGGTTATTTATACTTTAGTGGAGTAATTAATTTTCAGCCCACGTTTTACTTACTGTATACTCCTTACTTTTTAATTCAGTTATCTGTACTTTCTACTCCTAACCTTTTAAAAATGCAAAAAGTATTTATTTCTACTTAACTTTGACTGTTTTTATTCCAGAAAATAAATAAATAAATAAATAGAAATCTATCCAGATACAAAGGAAGCCCATGGATAGAATGAATTTGATTGTGGTTGGATGAGAAGTGTAAATACATTATATACCATCCTGACATGCTATTGGATTGAACTCACTGCATCACACCTGTATGACACAAATCACATCACATTCCAGCAGGAAAGACTGTAACAGATGCATGTAGCCTAGAATAAAAATGATCGTGGCTGAAACAACTAGTCTAGTCAGTTAATTCAATTTATTTTTCAACATCAACATTTTAATTTAACGTTTTACTCATTATAGACTTTAGAAGAAAAATGGGTGGTGGGGGGTATGCTACAGAACCCTGTGTAAGCATAAGCTTTTATCCTTAATGGCTTTTTTAAGTGTTCATTACTTTTACTTTTATAATTTAAGTAGTTTTAAAACAGTTACTTTTATACTTTTACTTGGGTAAAAAGCTTGAGTTGAAACTTCTACTTCCAAAAAAGTATTTTTAAACCCTAATATCTATACTTCTACTTAAGTAAAGAATGTGAATACTTTTGACACATCTGCTACCAAAGCTCAGTGTTTTTCAGCCCTGGTTCTCAGGGCACACTGCCCTGCATGTTTTAGAGGTTTCCCTGCTTCAACACAGTTGATTTAAATTGATAACTGATTAGCAGGGATTTGTTGAACTGCAGTCACCTGAATCAGGTGTGTCAAAGCAGGGAGACCTCTAAAACATGCAGGGCAGTGTTTCCTTGAGGACCAGGGTTGAAAAACACTGACATAGCTTATTGTCAAAGTTTTAGAAATGTTGTGTTTTGTAAATCTGTTGGGTGTGGCAGCCATCTTAAACTGGGTTGCATCTAATATTTTTTGAACTATAATTCAGAAAAAGTCTGACAAAGATCTCATTGATGCAGTAGCACAAAGTTTGTTTGAGTTTGTTTCAAACAAAGGGTCCCCTGAACTGGTGAGCTCTGCCTGCAGCTTTTTATTTAAAATCGTAATGACTGTTTTTCATCAGGAGCTCCTTTTTGTGCAGGCCTCTGACAGGGTCAAACTGAAATTGCTGCAGCAGCACGCCAGAGACCAACCCCTCAGCAGTTCCTCTTGTAGACTGATGAGAGTGAAAGAAAATGGAGTTATTCCAGAATGTGTGTTAAACCATACGACAAATGTGCGAATGCATCAAAAGAATTGTTTAAGAGGAAACCATACAAAACCAAAGAGCGCTCTTTGCTGATCTGGTTTATTCGAATGACGAAGAGATCAGGCTGAAAATGAGGAAGTCCAACAGTTTTAACAAAAAAGCGTCAGGGCATGGCTCCGCCTATGTAATTGCGTCATCAGTGGGGGTCCCTGTATTCTCTGAAGCTGGTCCTTCGACATTAAAAAACCTAATCTAATGAAGAAATAAAAGTTCAAATATGTGTTGGATTTGTTACCGGCTTGTAGCTATTAATATAAAATCATGAATTTTAAGCAAAACAGTCACATTTAACAATCATCACAGTTCTATCATAAAACGATACTATGTGTAGTGTAATTAAAATCAGTATGTAACATAAAACCCAATAATTTATTCAAGAGCATTAAGAGAAAACAAGGCAGTTCCTCGACATAAATGAAGTAACATTTGGTCTAAAGCTTGTTACATACGGCAATAAATAGTTTCAGTCTTACACAGACAGGTTGTGTAAAAAAGTTACACGAGTAGAAAGAAAGTGAATCTCACCTAAAACTAGTGCTGGACACTAATACATTCTGGCAGCCGTGACTCAGGTAAACAAAATACACAGTAATGCTGTCATGAATAGTCAAAGCCCACTGCGTCACTTTTAATTACAGTTTTCATTTGTGTGTGCGCCAGGGATGCATTGTGTGCAATTTATCTCAAAAATGGATAAACATATCCGTCAAATTAAAAGAGATCAGAGAAGGCGGCGTAAGCTGTGCCTTTGTGGAGACAAATCCCCCTGAAAACCGCCTTGCAGTACCGTAATGGATTTGGGTTTAATTGCAAACTTGTTCAACACACACACACACACACACACACACACACACACACACACACACACACACACACACACA
>NW_013952551.1:1184730-1187929 GCF_001266775.1 Austrofundulus limnaeus
CACACACACACACACACACACACACACACACACACACACACACACACACACAAACATTTTGGCAATAAACACACAAACATCCCAGTCCAAGCCTATAGTCACTGTGAAACAAATGAGAAATGAAGAGAATTTCAAAAAGTCTTTCCCCATCAGTCATCATGAGCACATTAATGGACTGAAGTAATTAAAAATCTTTGTCACTATGTAATGATGAAGGAGACAAAGAAGGAGTCCATGGGCTGAATTTTTTGTTCAGGGAAAAATGCTTTCGTCACTGTGATACAATTATGGATGTTTTATCTTTTGCCCTTGGTTCACTGGAAATAACTCTGCAAAACGTAATAAGCACCTACGGCTGGGGACCGTGACATGCTGTAGTTTTCTTGGATTTATTCAAAATGCTCTGATATAGAAAAGTTTGTTTTGCATTCTTTGAAAGTGAAGTCTTGCTTTTGTATTAAAAGAACATAGAATTGTTAATATTTTACACATGTATCATCGACAGCCACTGCAGGCAAAGAGACAACGATGTTTACCTGTGTAAGAGTGTGTGTTTGTGTGTGTGCACATATATTCTGTACCATTAGCAAACAGTACTGTGAACCATGTGGGTGGAAATGAATGAAACTCTAGAAAAGTAGTCATTGGTTGATCATCTTTAAGTGATTACATGTTTGAGTCAAACAGCTGAGCAAACACAAAAATAGTCATAATTCCACAAATTATATAGATTAGCTTAGCTTTTATTAGCTCAAATTTGATACTTAATTAGCTGTAGCTGCGTTTCCACTGACCATGAAAATGTGCAAATTAGAATTTCAAAAATAAATTTGCTCAATGGAAGCACGTCAATTTCGAAAAATCGACAAAATGGTTTTACGCTAGGATGAGGTGGTATTTCGGCCGTATCGAATTGGTGTTTTACGCAAAACTGCAATGGAAACACTTTTTTTTGCATCACGGGAGTCACATGATCAACAACCGGCTGTTTCTACTGGTGAAAAAGATGACGACGAAGAAGATAACAGAAAGTAGAAATATTAGTAATATCACAGAAGTAGTATAAAGTAGTAAACTACAATTTCCCAAAAATACAGCATACATAGCCACTCCCAAGCAGGGACTTGTTGCTGGAAAGCCTCAATAAAAGACGCCGACGTCTCCCCTGATGATGAGTGCTAGTGTTGTGGTAGCAACATGCTATGAGTTTACATCCATTGCCGCCATGTTTGTAATGACTTATCGCGAGAACAAACGTATTCACGCGACTTTAATAGCATTTCTTACTTAATGGAAATGTCGCAGTTGCGAAACTGTTTTTTCAACATTAACAGAATATCGATAAAGTTTCATGCACATTTGCAATGGAAATGCTGCTTCTGATGTACCCCCAATATAAATATTTAAGCACTAACTATACATCTATTCCGCTGTAAGGAATTCTTCAAATTGCAACCCTGAATAATGTGCAGAAAACACACACAGTTCTCAGCTAAATGTTTATTTTCAGATCTAAAGACACCATTTCAATCCAAGTCTGTCTGTGGCTCCAGAATCTAAACAAAAATGGCCGTTAATCACATGTTTGTATAATACTGACCAAACCCTGGTCATACCCCTTGAGTTTGAGCAGAAGGTCATTCACAAGGTTTGACCAAAATGTCTGTAACTCGTTGTTAGTCATCATAAGATGATTTTAGTTTAAAATGCTATCATGAAAGGCAGCAATATGCATTTTATCAAGAAGTGTTAAACATTTCATTTCAATTTCTTTTCCATCTGTGGCAAAATTGTAACCCAACACACTTGCGTAGGGATATTTTCCACCTCAGATTTTCAGCAGCCTTCCCACTTACTGAGAGTGACCCTGAGTCTCACGCAGTTTGACAGCAAGGGCTCATTAGAAGTGGAGTAATTCTCCCCTGCACCGCCTGCCCTATTCAGCATTAAACCATGGAACAGACACGACTTAATGTCACACTAATCAAGCTTTTCACCGTGCAACTCTTTTATGTAAATCATCTAACAGAGGTAACAAAAACACTATATAAAAACCCTGGTACCTTATTTAGGCAAACCCATGGTTTATTTGTATGTGATTGATTGCAGAGCACTTCCATTAATGTTGCATTTTTAGCTTAAGATAAGGACTTGGGGAGCAAATTCTCAAAAATCAAGAACATTTTGTTTCATATAAACACAAACACAAATGGTTTATGCTCTTTGCAGCTGTTAAGCTCCCAGGGGTATATATTTAGATTACCAATTGCTCCGTTATGTTTTCAAGTAGAGAGAGAACACAGAGGTGTTGCTTGTTAATGTGGTTATATGATTTTTACTTTTACTGATGAACAGTCAGACCAAGATCATTCAGTATCATTCTATCAGCATTTCCTCTAACAGCTGCATCTACAGTATGTTTACCATACAAGTGAGCATTCCCTCACCTAAGTATCTATACGTCTGACTTCAAAGGAAGCCAGCACTATTCGATATGGGGTTTTGACATTTTAGTTAGTGTGCATTACTCAGGGGTGTCAAAAGGGAACTTTTACTGCCAACCACATGTTGCTGTTTGGTCCACATCAAAGCTTGTCACTGAGAGTGAGGATTGTACGTCCTTATCGAGAGTTGTTTCATATTAAAGTCAATAATGTAATTATGTTTATTTTTTGCCAGCTGCCAAAAGGCAAAGATGGAGGACGATGTGCATTAGTGCGTGAGTTCATGTGTCTGTTACCAACCTATCTTGGGAACTACTGGATACATTTTAATGAAACTGTCAGAAAGTAATGATTGAAGGTAGAACTGATTAACTTATGAAGTTAACACAATTCAAAGAGGCTGACACAGCTAGACAAACTTCAAAACATGAAGATAACTCAGTCAGTTTTGCAAGTATCATTGTCAAATTGTGTGTGATCATATCTGAATGTCATCCTCCAGTGTTTGCCCATTTTATTTTGTTACAATTTTACTATTAAATATTTGGAATCAGTTCTGTTTGTCAGTAAGAAGTATAACTCAATTCAATAAAAAAATATTCATTTCATTAAAAAATAAATGTATGCAATAAAAACAATGAAATTACACAAATAAAAAATCTAAATAAAATGAAAGGTAGCAGAAGAATAAATCTTATGTCTGCCCCCTTTGTCCTCAGAACATATTCAAAGCATAATTTACAAAACAATACAAA
>NW_013952551.1:1188929-1199628 GCF_001266775.1 Austrofundulus limnaeus
GCCCCACCTCCAGGCCTGGCTCCAGAGGGGGGCCCCAGTGACCCGCGTCCGGGCGAGGGAATGCCAGATCCAATGTTTGTATCCATAAGGGGTCTTCGGGCTGCGCTTTGTCTGGTTCCTCACCTAGGACCTGTCTGCCATGGGTGACCCTACCAGGGGCATAAAGCCCCAGACAGCATAGCTCCTAGGATCATTGGGACACTCAAACCCCTCCACCACGATAAGGTAGCAGCCCAAGGAGAGGCTGTATAAACAGTAAATTATAATCAACCAAATCACATATTTTAAAAATTTTCAGTTTACAAAATAATGTGTTTGATGGTGACTATAATCTTTTCTAGTGATAATTATTATGGCTCTTTTCTGTAAAATAAAAATTGGTTTTGTAATTGTTCTGCAAGCTTTACCCCATACTTCAGTACAGTAAATTAAATGTGGAACAATTATTGAATTGTACAACACAAGCAGAGCCTTGTCATTGAATAACTCCCTGACTTTAGACAGTACTCCTATAGATTTAGATATTTTGGTTCTTAAATAATGTATGCGAGGTCTCCATGTCAGCTTGTCATCAATGATGACACCCAGAAATTTCACCTCACTGATTTTACAGATCTTAAAACCATCTATTTTAAATGAGAAATCAGCAGTTGTCTTCATATTACTAAATATCATGTAATTTGTTTTATCCAAATTAAATGATAATTTGTTTTGTCAAAACCAATTTTGTATTTTCTCAAATTCTTTCAATAACTCATAAGCCATGAGACCATTTTTGTTAAAACTTTCAAGAAAAAATCATTTGATGTACAAATCATTACATTTTGGAGCAAACTCAATTCAAGATGGATGCCACAGCAAAAAATTAAAAAAAGAGGGCTAAAACTTACTTCGTTTTTTTTTTAGTGTGTGCCATTTGGTGTGGTTGTATAAGAGAGATTCACAACATAGAGCGCAGGTGCTTCTCTTTGGAAGAGGGATTTGCTTGACAACCCTCTGTTAGCATTACCACTTTACAGATTCCATTTTCAGAAAGTAATCATTAGATTCACATCTGCACCTGATTTAACTCTGGAGTCAACTAAACACAAGTTAACCACACCAGTTAATCAACATTAGTCTACACAAAAAATGGCTGCAACTTATCCAATTTGACAGATTTAGAGCAACTTTTCTATGTGATAGTAGCTGAGAGTCACTCACAACGCATACTCTGAGTGTAATTTGTCCAAAGTTGCTCGTCACAAGATGCTACTTTCAAGGTTTAACCGAAACAGACACAATTTTGTCATTTGTCAACATAATATCATTTTAGACAAGGGATGGGCAACTGGTGGGCCATATGCAGCCTGTTGGAGACTTTGGTCTGGCCCTCAATGAGGTCACAGAAGATCAAGACAAACATGGATCTAACATGGCAGAAATGTACTTGACAACAGCCAATCAGAATCCACCTTCTTCGGCTCCACTTCCATTTATAAGTTGATAAGGAAACTTTGATGGAATTATAGAATTGACCAAACAAAATGTATATCCAGCATAAATCACTGAATCTCAGAACAATGACAGAACAATGTGCCAGTGGTTCTTCATTTATCTGGAGAAGAACTTCTCTGTAAGTTTTGTCAGCACATGATGGGTTGGATGCGTAAGAAAACGTGAAGACCGCTTCCTCTCTGAGTCGCATCACTAAAAGCGAGCTGAGAGACACACTGCAAACTCCTGAACACTGAGAAGTGAGGTGGGACTTTTTCCAACATATATCCATAGCTGTTTTATTATGTTTGGGTAAGTATGCAGTGCTTTGTAGCTTTCAGGTAGTCTCAACAAAAAATTGTGGTCCCTTCCATTATTTAAGTTTTCCATTCCTGTCTTAGACTAAACCTCAATAAAAAGCAATGGACAATAGACATTCCTTCATGCTAGACTTTTATTTTTCCTTTGTTTATGGCAATACCACACCATTGTCACAAACTGTAATTTTGTTTCAGAGTAATTTAAAATTGTTGGAGCAGATTTGAAAGTTAGCAAGCAGATCCATCAGGAGAGCTATGAAACCAGAGACAAAGATCAATTTGCATAATTTTAGATATTCTAAACTAGATTAAAGTTACATCTAAGACATTTTAGGACATAAAATGACTGTTTTCACAGTAGAAGGTTCAAATATTTAGTTCCCATACGATGAAATGGGTTTAAATGAGTTTAATCCGATTTCATCCAAACTTAGATGACATAGTGTTTCATTTAGCTGCTCCACAGGGGAACCTAAAGGCACTGCTACCTGACATGCATGGTGAGTTACAGAACATCTCCCTCATATTTAAAAGTCCAGCAACACTTCTAAACCTATAACTTTTAATATCTTTTCCATGTAGCATTTAATAAAACACAAATGAATCTGCAAAAGTGGAACAACCTCAGAAGCTTAGCAAACTATGATAATTAACATTATTGTACTGGCTAATTATTTGTTGGGGAACATTACTTGGACCACAAAAGATTATTTTGCAAGCTTCTAATTATTATATTCTATTCAGCAAAGTTAACACACAACTAACAAGCAAAAACAAATGTTTGATTACCTTTTTTAAACGTACTACACCTGATCAATTTTGACTTTGCTTTTATTTTTCATTAGTGGTTTCTGTTTATTTTACTCAGCGTTGTTTTAGTTTAATCATTAAATCTGTGTGGTTAGGCAAAGGGATTGAAAAGTAAGAATTCAAAAAAGTAAATGCATGAAAGCAAGCACCTAAAAAACCTGCACAAGCTTAAAAACCCACCTATCCTTTGAAACAAACTTCCCACTGATCACATTACTTTGACAGCCACCTCCTGTATGTAGCAGAGAAAAAATAATTTACATAATTTGTGTTCATCAGCATAAACATAAATTTTTTATTTCTCAATTATTTATATTTTACCAGCCCTTGAATACCAGTCATAACTAAAGCCATTTGCTAGAAGGAGGTTAATGAATCTCACAATGACTCATATTTCTACACATATTGCTGCACCCTGAACTGACTCAGAATTTATCTATATGTAGTTAAAAACAAACTAATGCATGAAAAAAGGACAACAGCTACACCCAATCAAGTTACAACTCTGGAACAAATTAAGAGATCATGACACTATTATTAAAGAGTTGGAGATAAATTATGGCATCAATGCACAATTATCTTAGTGTTGTTTTGTTTTGCCCCAAGGCACTAAATCTTCCAGATGCCCACAGCCTGACACAAAGGCATCAGGTCTGGTTCCCTACCAGACAGGCCAAAGGCATGATCGTAAGACCGCCTGCGACATCAGTGCAGGTTTGAATAACTAACTGTATACTGTTTTTATATATAGCTAGTCTAGCTAATTCATTTATTTATTTATTTTTATTCTCTAGCACCACCGCATGCAATGATGTATGCACCATAGATAATGCAATGAAAACACACTTTCTAACTAACTAACCAGGCAGTCGCAATAAATAAATGCAGGCTAACTATCTTTGCATTTCTTTACCAGGTGTCAGCTGATAGTTTGTGTATTACTAATGATTTAACCTGTTTCCTGGAGCTTCTGGTGCTTTTAGCATATGAAGCCTTTCTCAAAAGGTCCATGGTGAGGAACTTGAAGTTGCAGCATGTCCCACAGGACAGTGTTGAGTTGCCTTGACAAAAGTGCAAAACTTTTAGTATAATAATAATAATAATAATAATAATAATAATAATAATAATAATAATAATAAATAAATAAATAAATAAATAAAAACAGACCATTTTTCCATTTTTGGAGTTTGAAATGAAAAAAATGTGTTTCACATTTCTTTTTAAAATGAAAACTGAATGACCAAAAAGTACTTGGACCATCCCTCTGAAAGTCAAATTGTACCCTTCTTTCACTCAATCAACATTTTTCATCTCTTTAGGCATGATCAAGTAGTTTGTTGTTTGGTTGCTTGTAGTTTTATTCCGTTTATTTTTTTACTTACTCCTAAACCTGTTTCGGCAATTCAGCCAGTGAGACTAATGATGACCCCAAGTCGTTCTACGTTTCTTCATTAAATAAGATTTGGTTAAGGAGATCGCCTCATCAGTAAGTCGTTAAAGGGATCCGCGACTAGTTGTAACATTAGACTTTATTTAATAAACTTTTATTTTAACTGTAAAATAAAAACTGTAAAAATACTGTAGGCTGTTTAGTTTTGTATATTTTTAAAAATATATTTTAAATATATTTTAAACTTTTAGTTTAAAAATGATAAAAGCTAAACATCCTACAGTATTTTTACAGTCTATTTTACAGTTAAAATATATGTTTATCAAATAAAGTCTAATGTTACAACTAATCGGGGATCCTTTTAAGTCGAATGAGATGTGCTCATGGTAAAATTCAATGGTTGTCAAACATGTAGAAATACTGATTTCAGGGGAAAAAATAGCAGTGGTCTCAAAATTTGTTCCAGAGCTGTATTTGCATTTTAAACATTTTCCTTCTCATTTCATGTCACTGGAATAACTTGTCAAAACCTTCTGCTAGACACACAGGGTTTGGTGTCCTGCTGCTGCAGTTTATAATGTGAAATGGCAAAATAACACAGACAAAAAGATGCTGTGTTACATGTCTGACTTGACATGTCACAACTTCACCATGTATTGACACGGGGTTTTCTTCAAGATGACTTAATGTTATTTTATGCTGTAGAGTAGCATCGTTTTCATTTTACTTCTGTTTGTTAATACTTCGAAAAATATAGAATTTCATACACTCATCCATTAAAACTGAAACCGGGAAGTTTAATGTAAAAACTCTAGATGTGGGTGTACTTAATAAATTTTTCATAAGTTTGCCTTTGATGTTTTTGCACATTTCCTCAATGTAAAATAAATCAGTGAATCAAAATCACGACCACCTCCCTACAGGTGCATTTTCCCCCAATCTTGCTTTTTATTTATTTTTCCAAAGTCACAAAGTAAAACCTGTCTGATGTCGGGATTCCCTTAGCAGTTACCATTGTTCTTTGGTTAACAAAATGCCTGCAGGTGAGACCAAAATGACAGCCGCTCAAAAGAAAGAATACCAGGAGATCCTTATATAACGGGCTCAGATGGAACCCAAACAAATCAAAAAGGCTTTTATTGTGGGGTCGACGATGATGAGGAAGACGCTGTTACAACATGATGGTATGAGATTGGGTACAAGCCATTCTCAAATGTCTTCAATTTTGCAGGTGTGCACACATGTGGGGAGAAAACATAGAGAGATTATTCTTTTTTTTCCCCTCTTTGCTCTCCAGCTGATGATCAAGAAAGATGAGACAACAAGTCACCATGCAGTTACATTTTTCAATGTGTGGATTTATGAATATGTGCGTGTGTGTGGGTGTGTGTGCGTTAATAGAGAAATGTGATTTCTGTGTCAGCACCCCCCCCCCCCCCCCATTCTGTGTCACAACATATCCTGTTCTGAATCCATCACTGAGAACTCCTGCTAATCTTTTATCACAGTATTTGAGTGTGAATAGTTCAGGGTGTTGTTGGCTGCTGCCTGCCCTCTTGTCGAGGACCGTGAGTGTGAACAGGAGAAAGCACAGAGCAAACAGACTGCCACTAATGCAACATGACAATGTTCCTATTCCCATCTTAAAAGTTTCCATTCGAACTTTCTTTTTCTTTTTTTTTTCAGATTTTTGAAAGGCAATTTTTGACATTAAATCTGTAAATTTACTGCAAAATGTACAGTATGCTTCAAATATCATAAAAACACAAAACTGTGCAAAGAATGAGCAATGTTAAACACTTTTAAAATGGGTTATTCAACTGGCGGCCCGCAGGGTGGATGTGACCGACTTGGATTTGGTGATCTCTGTCCAGCCCGCCAATAGCCTATATGCCATGGCTACTGATGATGTATTTCCGTTAAAATTTCAGCCCTGCACCTCCCTTTCACTTCCTGCCTCCTTCCTGTTGTTTTTAGCGTTAGCTCCTAGTACAAGTCTGTGAAAAAGTCACAAAAGTTAAAGCATCTGTGAGCTACTGGTATAAAGTGTGAGTTTTGTTGTGTGCCGTTGTGTCCACTAACCAGCAGGTACAAGAGAGTAGTTAGTTTTTCTCCATTTTCATGAGAGTAAAGGCGACAGCAATGGATCATAGCTATACAGGGAAAACTTAGCTATAAAAGCACACGCTTGCATTTGTAATCGGCATTTCTAACCTGAGGATATTCAAGAGCCAGCGTCAGAAATGAGAAAATGGAGGTTACAAAAGGGAGATGTACAATTTTCCACTTCACTGCCAAGACTGAGAGAGCAAAGACCTACTCCAGACGACAGCTAGGAGGAAGCTAACACAGCATCCAGTACAAAGGTAGGTGTGTGTGTGTGTGTGTGCGTGCGCACGTTTGTGTTATACAGAGTATGAAATTATTTTAGGCAACTTTTTCATGAGTTTTATGCAAAAGTAAAAACTTGTTAGAGTGTATTTTACAGCGTAGGCAAAACCCGAGCGCCCATCCCCCCGAGCACCGAGAGCAGCAAATCATTACGTTTTCAGTTCACCAACGTCAGGGAAAACGATCCAAACCATACAAGTAGCCCATCAATTTAAAGCCCAGACTCTGCTCTTCCCAACAATATGTCACAGCTCTACGTGAAAATTTCACAGAACAAGCAGCCAAGGAATAGCGAAAAAAGGCTAAATTCTGGAACCATAAACACGAACGTCTTTCCTTTGTTTTTATGGCTTTAATCCACTTTGGAGTGATTTTTTTTTCCAATTGGCTGGACCTGTATGTCTCCTGTGTTAATGTTGGTACATGTAATATGCTAATTCTATACTGTGGAGATCATTGAGAGTTGTCGTCGAGTGAAAAAATCTTTTGCTAACACAGTGTTGCCTGCGAACCGGAAGACCGGTGCGGGGCCAAAGAATGCAGAAGTGTTATGGTGCGTTCACACCGAACGCGATTTCAGCTTCAAAATCGCAGCCAACGCTGAAGTTTGAAGCTTGTGCACTTTGAGGTCAGACGCAGGACAGCTGTGCTGCACGGCGACAACTGCCCCGCCCCTCCCTCCTCTGTCGGGCTCTGTTTAATGTCGGACGAGGAAGTGGCTTTGCTTTATTTACAGAGGGCAAGAGCGTGTCACGTTCATCAGATAATTAATTCATAATTAATTCACCAGATAATTCAGAGTAGTGGCTCACAGCTCGCTTTCAGGACTATTTTTCCAGTCTGATGAGTCGCTGCCACGCTTTGCTGCGGATCAGGACACTGACTGCAGGCACTCATTTCAGCTAAAGAGCTCCTCTCCATCTGTTTCAGGTTAGTGGACATCATTCAGTAAACTGTCCCGTCGGGAAATATGTCACTACGTCACACAGTGGAGTCTCTCTGATTGGTTGACGCGGCGCGTCGAGCTGCAAAAGTTCAGATTTTCTAACTTCAGCGATTTGCGCCTCAGCGCGTCGAACGCTCAGATCGTTCAAATCGCGCTGCTCTAATCGCGCTTGAGGTGCCGCAGAACTTCCCGACGTTGCGAAGCGCGTCCACCATAGACTTTGCATGTAAACCTGCTGCTCCTGACGCTGAAATCGCATTCGGTGTGAACGCACCATTAGAAGCGGAAGTCTGTGGCATAGAGGCTAAAGAGCCCCTTTGCCCGATAACGATGATGGTGGATGCAGTTCCTTGTTCAAGCACAAGTGGTGCTAATGAATCAAATAGGAAAGTCCAGCATGAATCAATCTTATAGAACAGTGGTTTCCAACCCTGGTCCTCAAAGACCCCTATCCTTCATGGTTTACTTGTTTCCCTGCTATTCAGCAGGTCTTCGGAAGATTGTTAATCACTCATTCATTTAAACCAGGTGTGTCAAATCAGGGAAAAATCTAAAACATGCAGGAAAGGTGTCCTTGAGGACCAGGGTTGGGAACCACTGCTTTAATACATGTTATCTGATTTATTATTTACAAATAAATGGCAAAGAATCAATGGCTTCCAGAGGCAACACTAAAAATATATAAAACTAAGTCAATAATAAATTTTTAAAATGTCTCAACAATAACAGAGAAGCTCTTGAAGTTTTTGTCGACATTTAAAGTGATTCAAAACCCTGGTCCTCAAGGACTCATGTCCTGCATGCTTTAGATGTTTCCCTGATTTGACACACCTGGTTTGAATGAACGAGTGATTAACCATCTTCTGAAGAATCTGAAGACCTGATGAATAGCAGGGAAACAAGTAAAACATGAAGGATAGGGGACCTTGACGCCCAGGGTTGGGAACCACTGTAGAAGACTACTTCTCTTCCTGTGTTTCTCAGGCATATATTTAAATTCTTTACCAAAATAAAGTATCTGTCACCTTCAGTTGTTATTAAAATGTTGTTTATTGGTTTAAATAGAAAATAAATTTGACTTTTCATCATATCTGTTTCTAAACACCTTGAAATTGGCCTCTGTCTTTTTATGAAACTGCTTCTGCTTCTGTCCCACCCGTTTCAACAGGGGGCTGGGTGTGTGTCCTCTGTGATGAGGAAGCTCAGCTTGGAGACACAGCCCAGAGGAGGAGCTAGTCCCAAAAGGTGGTTCTAGTCCCAACCAGTCATTTTTGCTCCCCTGCCTGCTGCCTCAGGACACTACAAGATTTCTCAAACAGGAATGAATGAGTCAAAGTAAGACTCTGGACACGTTTTTGATGAGAGGAGACATTATAACACGATATAAAACTCAAAAAAGTTGATTTTACATGATGTTGCCCCTTTAAGATTTGAACAATCCTGAAGAACGTGTTTCAACTGGATGTTCTAACATGCTGTATGTTTGAGAGTACTTTATCTATGCATGTAAAATTGGTGAGGAAAATTTACTGTTAACCTTTTTTTACAGTACATTCGATTGTGACTGTATATACCTTACCAAAACCAAGTGTTTGTGTCTAAGGATGTTGAACAAATACTTGTCCTCCTTATGAATATTGTGGTCCCTTGATGGCTCCCTGGATCTGCCACTGCCCCCCATTCATTTTTGCATTAACAAATCTGGTCCTCTTTGTAAAAGGTTTAGACACCCTTGATTTAATATAAAAATAGATTTTCAATAACGTATATTTTTATGACTCAATGCAGCAAAACAAACAAATTTAAAAGTAAGTAAGTGACAAAGTAGGCCCATGAGCTGCTGCCTTTGAGTAACTGTGGTCCCCTAAGCAATTTAGTTGAATAGCCCTGATTTAAAATATCACAGCTGATTTTCAGTAGTTTATAATTTAAATACCAGACTTCAAATCATTTTAAAATGAAAATGATGTTATTTTGGTAAAGGTTTGTTTCCATAGTGCCCTTTAGCTGCTCTGTGGGAGTCACTATAGTAAGCAAACTCAGGGAAATGTTTTATGTCAGATGTCATTCTTGATAAACTGACATGATTTGAACTGTTTGATCCACGGAGAAGACAAACTGACAGTGAGAGATGACCAGATAAAAAGGTAAGTGATAGTTTATTTACGGTGATTGGTAAGAGAAGCTAGAATTCAGGATGACTGCAGGGGAAGCAGGTTGGAAGGTGAGTATCTTGTACACAATTGTGTGGAGATCCTTTAAGGACAAAAGATAGCTCTTGTTTGTTCTACACTGAAAAAATAACTTGTAAGATTTACTTGAAAAAATCCTCGTAATAATTTGCACTAACATTTGTTGAGTAAATTTAAATGCTACAAATTCAAGTAAAATTTACTCATCATTATCTTGTAAAAGTTACTAAAAATATAGTTAAAGATTTGTAAATAAATCAGGTAAATTTTACAAACTTTAACTATATTCTTAGCAACTTTTACTAGATAATGATGAGTAAATATTACTTGAATTTGTAGCATTTAAATTTACTTATACATTGGTGCCAACTGTTAGAAGGATTTTTTTCAAGTAAATCTTACAAGTTCTTCACAGTGCACATGTGTTAAACACAATATTGTAGCATGACATTCACAGCTACAGAGAGAGGTGGAGCTCATGTTGTAGTTCAAGACTTCACCACCAGGTGGCAGTTTTGAAGAACCTTTATTGGATTCTTCTTCATGAACAACACAGACAAAGTGAAACTCACAGGTCTTATTAATGACTAGGCCTACCACTCTCACTTATGGTTACTTCTGCTGAACGGTTCAACACAAATTAACAAATAATGAACACACAAATTAAAGTAATACAACAGACTAATCGCTGAAAGAACAATGGGCCTCATGCAAGAACATGTTCGTATTTTTATCCTAAATTTCTCTTACTTTTGTTCGTACAAAGGGTTCGTACGAACATGTCACGTCAGATTCAACAAACACTTCTGTCTTCAGGAAACGTGCGTAAATGAGCTGCGTAAATTACACCTGATCGTATCCAGCTGCTCGTGCACGCGAGAGGAGATTAGAATAATTACCACCCCAAATACACCATATAAGGCTATGATTCCTGCCTCACATATAAGGAAGTGTCCATTCATTCATGAGAAATGACAGCGATAATTATAAAAAAGAAAAACTTTACGAGTTCAGAGATTGAAGTCCGTCTGTCAGAGATCCAGAAAAGAAAATCTGTCATTTTTAGAAGCTCAGCTGTGGGATAAAAAAGAGCTGCTAAAAGTATAAACAACTGTGTTAAATCATTTTCATTTATTCAGAAGCCGCAGCGCAGCGCTGCGCTGCGCACCGTGCT
>NW_013952551.1:1200628-1205740 GCF_001266775.1 Austrofundulus limnaeus
CTCCTAAATCACTCGTACGCACAATTTAAGAACAAATCTGTGCGTACGAACGGTTCTTGCATGAGGCCCAATGTTAATCAAAATGACCCTAAAATGATTTAACAACAACAAACATGAATCCTACCCACAATCCTCCACTGCAGTCACATGACAAACAGCCAAACACAGCAGAAGGCTACAATATGCATTCCCTGTTCCCTGACAACTATATATCACATAATGTCATCAAACTATTGCACACCAACAAATGTAATCAAGCAAAAGAAACCAGACAACTTATTTTTTTTTATTTTGACCATGTTTTGTCCTCTCCCTGAAAAGTGAAGCAAGGGAATGAGGAGCAGCAGCCTTTGTGTGCGCATGCACCCTCAGTTTTAGCCCAGAAGAGTAGAAGTTACTTAATATATTCATGTTTATGTGCTGTCCAGAAAAAGCACTTAAATATTACTGATAAAATAATATTAGCATTTACTTATTTTGTACAGTAATATTGATATATAATAGAATGCATATTGTTTATTTAGTAAATTCTAGTAGTTTAGAGATTTTGATATATTTTGTAAAATTAAAAAAAAGAATAATTAAATGAATGTTACGACACCCAAAAGTTTTTTTTCAGTGTAGTTGTAGGTAAGGAGAAGAGGGTGAAGAAACCCAACAGGAGGTGGTGCAGGCGATGATGAAGTGAGTATTGGTGTGTGGGAGTGGCAGGATGGAAACTCAAGGACGGTAAATAGTTCCAGGCTGTAGGTCTCACAGAAAGGTAACTCAGGAGGAAACAGATCCTCTGCAGGTATGTTTCTCAGGATCAAAGAAAACACAAGGTTAGTTATCTTTTACAAAGACTACGTTTTAGAGAGGACTGTAGATTTGTTACTCAAAGGTCTCAAGTGTTCAGTGGAGATCACAAGTCCACAAAGCCTCATCAGGCTGGATCAGAAAAAGGTGAGAGTGTTTAGCTCTGCCCTGCCACTCAGGAGGTGTAACCCCTTATTTACACTACATGTGTCTCCTCTCCGTTCCGCTGCGGTCCGACCTCCTTAGCAAATACACACCCATTCTAATCAATGAGAGTGTTTACACTGGCTCGGCACAGCAGAGAGCGGACGGTGATCCGCCAAAATTAGAGCCGATCCTTTTTTTGCTGGATGCCAGAAATGCTCCGGAGTCAATCTACAGAGATCACATCGCACCAACAGGAAAAGGAACAAGCACGACTTCCGTATTTTCAAAATAAGACACCATAAGGAGGAATATTTTTGTCAAAATTCCCGCTGTATTGATCAATCTATGAATATATTTCTACACAAATGCTGTCAGAATGTATCTTTCTGTTTGGGAAACAGATGACAACATGTAGCAGTCTGTTCTTTTCTGTATTGTTGTTATAAGTTTTCATTTTCTGCAACGCTGAGAATGTTTGCTCGGCTTAAGGCACTACAAAAATCTAGTTTCCCGCTTCTGACTCCTGCTCTGATCAGCCAATCAAACGATGAGAAAATGTTGACGCTGTGCGAGGCCAGCTAGCAGGCTCTTTGGTCTTCATCTCAGCACCTGATTGGTCAAAGCAACACTATCGCGGCCATGTGTTTCACCATCCAGGTGCCTTCACTGCTCGTTCTGAAGGCCCGAGGCAGATTTGTGTACCCTAGCAACAGAAGATGATCGAAATGTGATTGGATAAAAGCTCTAAAATAAATACAAGCTGCTAGAAGCTGCGCAGCCAGGAGGAAAGCTATGAAACGAAGAGAACAGATATTTCAAAAATAATAATATCCTAATAATAATATTAATAACTATTATAATAAATATAAAATATTCTATAATGTAAACGAGTGATTCTGATTGTATTTAGGCCGGCAGAATAGTTTTTTCTGGCCCTGACGGCACACCACTGGCCATTGTACAGACACTGGAGCTAAAAAAAATATTGTGTCCTTTGAGTATTTACATGTAACTATTTTAAAAAGAGTTTTGGGAATTTATAACTCCAGTGAAAAGAAGTGTTAATACATGTACCAATGCATTTTCAGTTTTAGGTATTTATAGAAGATGTGATATAAAACATAACACTGTGATAACAGGGTAGTGCATGGTCACACAAACATATGTCATCCAAAGACCAGACCATCTTTTTTAACAGCTGTTTTATTCAGCCTGCCTGAACTTAGTAGAGTGTGGCCTCGATGGGCCTCAGTCTACATGGGCTGCAACCCCTGAACTGAGACTAAACAATAGAATCTCCGCAAACACAACCTGGATTTAAACCTTCAGCCTCAGGTTTATGAGACCCCCAACATTTACCACCAAGCTACCATAGTCCCCTATGTTTCCATTCATAGTATTGTTGGCTTGGCTAATCTGGACACTACATGTATTGATAAATACATAGCAATATATTACCATGCAAGGTACAGTACCAACATTGGAAGTGGAATTATGGAGTTGTTCAACCAGTTCTGGCATTTCAATTGCTAAGAATAAAATAATTACTGTATTGATTGAGCTGTATTTTAACACTGAGGAAATATTAAAATAAACTCAGCACAAGATTAGAACGGGTCTTTTATCCAACTAAAATCAGTTTTTGACCACTGTTACTCTAAATACAACAAGACAGATCATGATCAGCTGAAGCTGCTAAAATGACAATACTGAACTACTTGCTTCGATCAGCTATACATTTAAACGTTGTGCACTTTATTGAATGTACACTTTGATTTCAAAGCACTCGTTCCGCAAAAGCAGAAATTGACGTTTGCATTACGCAACAAAACGCTTAAAGCAAGCAGTAAGACCTCAGGTAATCCATAAGATAACGCCTGATGAGAAATCATTTCCAGTTTTCATTCTTCACTTCCTCTTCTGAGAAACACTGCTTTGTTCACAGCTGTCTTTTGTTCTTTTTAAAGCAAAGATGATAAAAACATCATCTTTCTAATCTCCTAAAATATTTGACTCATTGATCAAGAGTGTTCCTTAAGGTGCCTGTCGAATCCCTTTGTAAATATTCTCAAGATCTCAGCTCAAAGTTTTAATGATTATAAACCCAAGTTTAAAAAAGCCATGTGTTCTCACTTTCTGAAAGCAGCTGATAAAGGTAAAATAAAATTAGGGCAGTCTTGTTTGACATCACTTGGACTGATAATGAGACTTTTCTTTTTGTCTATCTTGAGCTAATAGATTGAGACGGGTCAGACAGAAAGCGAGCAGAGAGAATACTCCTGCGACAATGCAAAGAATGATGATTGCAGGCTCTCCCTCAGCTGTCTGACTAAAATTACAAAGAGACTCCAAGTCACTAAAGTCCTTTATTCAGCAGTTTGAAACTAGGCCATTAGTGTGGGTGAGTGAATGTGTGAGAGTTTGGAAGAAAAGCAAAATGCACAGGTCGGTGTGCATATGTGGGGATAATTTGCATGTT
The DNA here is from genome assembly GCF_001266775.1 of Austrofundulus limnaeus. Lineage (NCBI taxonomy): Eukaryota > Metazoa > Chordata > Actinopteri > Cyprinodontiformes > Rivulidae > Austrofundulus > Austrofundulus limnaeus. The sequence goes on from NW_013952551.1 coordinate 1,204,053, forward strand.
GTGTCGTCTGCATTTGTGTTGAGTTGGCCTGCAAAATGAAAACAGCTGTGAGGTCAAGACAGGTTCAAGGTGCTGGATGAGTCAACATTGGTTTTAAACCAAGTTAACAGTAAATACGGTATGTTTCTTTGTGGAAACACTGCTTGTATGTGTATCTGAGCCCTTGTCTCTCATCTCTTCCCGCATTTAGCTTCTAATCCCCTGGATTGCTGTTTAATTTAGTCTATTGATTGCTGACAAAGAGGAGAGTGTGTCATGATTGTCTTTCAGTTAGCTAGCTTGTGTGTGTCTAAATAAGTGCTTTAAATGTCTGTGTCTACACACTGATGAAATCTAAAAAAACAACTTGCATGAACAAAATAAAAAAATGCAAAACAAGATGATATGAAAAGATAGATCAGTTTGTAGGGGTGCACTGTTAAAATGAAGAACACTGCAGCAGAGTGAACTAGAAAACATGTATAAAAAAGATATAGAAATCTTTAAAAAGGGCTCTAATGCATACTTTAAAAATTTCAAGTGGCTGCAGTTCTTTTAGTGTTTTCTTTAATATTCCTACAAATGAGAAGTTTATTCTATAGGCTAACATACAAACAGTCACAATTTGTTCTTTAAAGTCATTTTCTTAAATCTGTGTTTCTGGAGTAATTCTGAGTGATCAGTATTTTACCTGCAGTAGACGTCCAAGCAATGTCACTTTGGATAATCAAAGAAATTCTCCTAAAAGAGTTTCATGGCTTCTCGAAGCAGGTTCCGTTCAAGAAATGATTTCCTTTCATTCAAACATGTAAAAGAGCTTAACTCAACACTTTATTGAAACATCACATTTGCACGGCCCAACTGAAGATTATGCCTGGCCAGCAAGATTTTATTATTTTATATTTTGCCCCTTCCCAGTCTTTCCATTTTAATAGTTTTTAAGTGTTTTTTTGTTCTTTCAGGCCAACATTGTAAATAGGAAACTGTTCTTCATATTTTTCTTGGTGAAATAAAGGTTAAATAAATAAATACAATTTTTAAATTTTCAATTGATTTTTCACAGACTGACAGATCCCACACAATGATAAAAAAATCATAAATATAATAGGTCTGGTCTGACAGTATGTGGTGTACAGCCACATAGCAAAGACAACACATCACATACAGGTTTCACTCACCAACATTCAGATGTCAGATGGGAAATGTCGCAAAACCTCTCGAGATCAAACGTGAGTTTAGAGTAGACAAACATGGCAGACGAGGGAGAAGCAATGGTCATAGATTGTGGACTATTTTAACAGAGGATAAAACAAAACAAAAAGATGTCTCAGATTTTTCTGGTGTGCCATGGCAGTTGTTTTGTCTTCTGTATTTTGGATTCCCCTCCAAGTTTCTATCACCTCGCTTTCTGTTTGGCTACACGTCGTGCATAACCCTAATTTGAAATTGGAGTGGTCCTGACTTCCAAGTTGCCTAGATTAGTCATAAGACACCACGCACGGCAGAAATATATATCTCATAACAATGTCTTTAGAGAGCATCAAAATGATTGCTGCGTCCTTAAGATTGTCGGAATGGCAAAATTAGGTCAAAAGTCGCCACAATTATCTTGCCATGTGAAACAGGCAGAACTATGAGATTCCAAATTGTCAGATTAGAAGATCTGACCCATAAAAGCAGGCAAAATTAAAAAAGAAAAATTATATATA
>NW_013952551.1:1206011-1206873 GCF_001266775.1 Austrofundulus limnaeus
ACATACATACATACATACATACATACATACATACATAAATACAAAACTCTGGTATACATGGTGGATGCTAAGAATGTGTAAGAAAAGCTTTTGTAACTGAGATTATATAATGTTCATTACACTCAACCAACAGTTTCTGAAGGCTTTATTTTTGTTATCAGATCTACTTAATACAGAGATGATGGGTTGAAGGGGTTTTGTCTGCCACTCAGTCATAAACACTTCACTATATTTGCGATTGTCTGCTAAACATTTATACAAAAATGATTGTCAGTGTCAGAGGAAGAATACACAGAACCAAACTTTAGAAAGTCTGAAAAAACAGTCCCAGGGTTATAGATGAAGAAAATGATGGAGAATGACAGAGACAGAGATGCAGAGACTCAATGAATGCCATTAAAGTTTAGAGAGGTAGACAGAATGATACACTCCAGAAATGAGAATTTAATGAAGACATTTGGCACTTGTCATTTCTATCCGTCAGCATCTCGGCCTCCCGTTTCTATTTATCTCCCTTATCAGCTTTATTCTGCTTGTATGCGGAAATGTCAAAAGCGCTCAGCACACTTCAATTATTCACAAACACAATGCAAAAAAGTAGTCAGTGGGACCACTGAACACAAATAAACCCAGAAACATTTAATATCTGGACTGAGGTGGTTTTCATTTGTCATTTTCGGTGCTTAGTAAGGGAAAAAAGAGCATATTTAAAATGAAAACCACCCCACAGAGAAACAGGAACAGAGTTATCTTTCAAACACAGGTGTGCATAAACACATGCATGCCATGATATTAACCCACTCACTAAACACAGATGTAGCATATGCGTTAATTTAAACCCAGTATACTGCAAATATAAAGG
>NW_013952551.1:1207873-1208255 GCF_001266775.1 Austrofundulus limnaeus
GATGAATAACTTCTCGCAAGACAGGATCAGCTCTTTGTTTCTCCCTAAGGTCATGAAGGGACAGTGATGGGAGCACTGGCAACCCTTTTGACTCATCCATATACAAATCAGGAACAACTGTAGGAGACATGCTCAGAGTTTCCACCAGAGTGATAGTTTTCTCTAAAAAACCATCAGGATTTGGGGCTCTTAACAGACAACTGTGGCAAATGGCCCTGACAGCATCTGGAGTGAGTTCTGTAGCATTCTCTGTTTCATTCATGTGTGTGGTGATGAATTGTTGTACCATAGTCCATTCTCTCTGTGCTTCAGGTGCCTGGGGGTGTGGTCTCCTAGAGAGGGCATCAGCATCTCTGTTCTGGCTGCCAGCTCGGTACTGCAG
>NW_013952552.1:0-7420 GCF_001266775.1 Austrofundulus limnaeus
TATCACGTTATAACGTGATAGCGCTCGGAATTTTTTTTTCCCTGCCTGATAGCAATACGCTTCCGTAGATAACATTGATTACATTATGCAAAAAAAAAAAAAAAACTATTTTTGCCACTGAGATGAGCACCTGTTGAGATATTTGTGTGTAAAGTAACAGGAAGTGATGTCAAAGGACAATATCTGCATGTGAACAGAGCTTTACTAAAACATCAGACAACACTGTAGAGAAGAATCTGATGCTTCTATAAATTTTGAGACAAAGGAGATGAGCAAGAATCAGTGTTCAAATAATATTGTTTAATAAATGAAGACCAGATTTTTTTTTCATCAAGAGTTCCCCTATGATGTCACTTCCTGTTTCATTTTGGCTGAGCCACAACAATAAATGACAGTTTTGTGAAAAAAAGGGTAAAATCACATGTGTTATGCCAGTTTTTTTTTATAAATATAAACACGTTTTCTTTGACTTTTTGTACTTAAAGGAAATGCATGTCACAGGCACTATAAGCCTTTATATAAACTTGATGTATTTTTTCCTATATCATTTGTGTTAAACTTTCATTTAAGATCATAGATGAGATTTTTCATAAATGTGGCTACAAATCTGCTTTTTGAGCTTGTCTTGGTAGCATTTTTGTTGTTACAATTGACAGTACATTGTACATTGATACTAATTACATGGGCAGAAATCCCAAGTAAATGCTGAATCAAAGTGTGTCTTAACCCCCTGTGAAAAGACAACTCCGCCCCAAGGTGAAATTTGAAAAATTCATCAAAGTGGGTAGGGGAGGGGGTGTGGGTAGGGGAGGGGGGGTTAGAGAGCTGAGGTGTGGCCAGGATGAGAGAACACGACAGCTAGCATTAGAATAATTGATGCTACATGGAGAGTGACCACAGCGACGCAGATAGTTACATCTCTGAACGGTCTGAGGTGGAGGATTTTTCACCCCCCTCCTCACCAGAGGCAGAGAAAGACTTGATCAAGTCAACTCAGTCTGGGACTGACTCATGTTGGCTCCCTGGGTCAGGACCTTGAGCTCCAGCTCCAGCAGCCTCGGCTGAGCTGTCCGCCTCACACCACACCAGCCTCGGACAGAGGAGGTGGAGCGCTTCGCGACAGCCTGACAGAAAAAAAATAAAAGCATACAGATGCAGCTGCTCACAAGATCACTAATTTAAATCAGGAATAATAGTGTTTGGTCTTGTTTGACTTGAGTTCGGTCTGTTAGGGCTGCAGCTGCCCCGCTGTCTTTTTGCCTTTTTTTCCCTCCTCCCCTTCCGCTGTGCAGGACATATTGCTGTTGTGTGTGTGTGTGTGTGGGGTGGGGGGCAGCAGTCAGCTCTCCCCACCCGAGGCTGAAGGTCAACAGATGATCATGCTAAGCTTGCTAATGCTGCGTTCACACCGAACGTGATTTCAGCTTCAAAATCGCAGCCAACGCTGAAGTATGTACTTTGAGGTCAGACGCAGGTCAGCTCATGAAACGCTGCACGGCAACAGCCTCCCCGCCCCTCCCTCCTCTGTCGGGCTCTGTTTAATGTCAGACGAGGAAGTGGCTTTGCTTTATTTACAGAGAGCAAGAGCATGTCACGTTCATCAGATAATTAATTCATCATTAATTCACCAGATAATTCAGAGACATTCTGAGTTTCATCACCCAGGAGCTGCGGTAGAGGCTCACAGCTCGCTTTCAGGACTATTTTTTTCCCGAGTCCAGTCTGATGAGTCGCTGCCACGCATTGGTGCAGATATCTCCTGTCAGGACACCGACTGCAGGCACTCAATTTCAGCTAAAGAGCTCCTCTCCATCTGTTTCAGGTTAGTGGACATCATTCAGTAAACTGTCCCATCGGGAAATATGTCGCTACGTCACACAGTGGAGTCTCTCTGATTGGTTGACGCTGCGCGTCGAGCTGCAAAAGTTCAGATTTTCTAACTTCAGCGATTTGCGCCTCAGCGCCTTGAACGCTGAGATCGTTCAAATCGCGCTGCTCTAATCGCGCTTGAGGTGCCGCAGCACTTCCCGACGCTGATTGAAGCGCGTCCACCATAGACTTAGCATGTAAACCTGAGGCTCCTGATGCTGAAATCGCGTTTGGTGTGAACAAACCATAACTGTTCCACCCTCTGACTGCGGCAGGGGCGTGTCTTAGGCTACGTTCACACTGCAGGCAAATCTGACCCAAATCCGATTTTTTTACCCATCTGACTCATATCCGATTTTTTTTATGACAGTCTGAACGAGACAAATCCGATTTTTTTCAAATCCGACCCAGGCCGTTTCAGTATGTGGTTTTAAATCTGATAAATATCTGATGTTTTCAAAGTGACTGCAGTGTGAACGCTCATGTCACATTCCATCTGACTTTTTCATCAGGAGGAGGAGGTGAAGGATCGATAAGACACTAACCTCAAGTCTCGCTGTTTAAATCTGTAGCTCCATGTGTTTACAGCTCCAAAACACAAGTCCAGTTGCTTCATCTTTTTACTTTTCATTAGTATGATAATAACGATGTCCAGCCTGGGTCGCGGAGAGTATCGATCCTAAAGTTAGCTACTCCTTCGATACTTTTTTCCAGCTCGTAGTTTCGTTCAAAAAAAAGCTTCACTGGAGCATCCCGGTCAGAGGCAGCTTCAGATATAAACACTGAACTAAAGAAGCAGGTCAGATAATTATTTAATCGGCTCTGATTAAACAACAACTTCCGATTCGATGTGCAAAATGTAGCATTCATGCTAGCTCTGTAAACAAACAAGCTGACTGATGAGACGTCACGTCTTTTACTGCGCATGTGTGTCACATCAGTGCTGTGGAGCGTTCACACAGGGGTTTGAAACAGGTCACATTTAAAATGTAATGTGAACGTTCACACAAAAAGATCGGATTTTTTCAAAATATCAGAACTGAGCATTAAGACCTGCTGTGTGAACGTAGCCTTAGAGAGAGGCTTTTATACCAGAACACAGCTGCTGTGACAAAACTGTGGAGAAGCACGTCACCGTGGAGAGCCGTTAACCAATATTCAAATTAGCCTGCAGAACCACTGCTCTACCCATATGAGCAGCAAAAAGACGTTTTTAGACCAAATATTACAGATTTGAACAAATATGCACAAAAACATCAAAATTAGCACAGAAACAGTACTATATAACATTTTAGACACATTCTAGACAGTATCAGCTGAAAAAAGTTAATTTTGGGGTAAGTTACTCTTTAAGTAAGTAGCAGGTACCAAAATGACCTAAAATATTAAAATATTTTGAGAATCTCTTGGCTTGTTCAATTCACATGGATAAGAGCTGATAAGAAGAATAAAATTAAACAACAATAAAAACTGTGATTGTAGGTATATATTGGCATTTATACTGGTAAATGCATAAAATCATGTAAATCAAAATAATGTTTTTAAAAAATTGTCACAAGTTACAAAATTCTACTTTTATAAACAAAAAACTTACAGTCTCTAGATGCCGTGCTTGTAAAAAGCCCTGTGCATTGACACGCCAACATTTCACTTCATCCAGTGTTTTCTCTGCCGTAAATCACGGACACAGGAATGTAAGCCATACAGTACAACTGAAATCCAGCTTTTGCAAACATGTACATATGGTATTTTTGCGAGCATATTACAGCATTAAACCACATGTTTACGCATCCCAAATCAAACTTATCTGTGTTCTATTTGCGCGTTTGTTTTGGATAATTCTCGTATCTGTGAGTTTGGCCTTGTCATGCATGCATTACACCGAGATGAGTGTCTTCCCCGTGCCAAGCGGGAATACTTCTGTGTCACTTTTCATTGACAAGCTGACATTTACGACGTGAACATCTTTGAGCAGCTCTCATCACCATGACGCCGGACTTACAGATCAGCACAAATCCCAGCACGTCAATTTGCTCAGCCGGCTCACAGAAAGCGAAGGAATAAGTTTCACGTAAGACATGCAAACACATTCAGAGGCTTTTATACAACAATTTATAGAGTGGAGACAGGACAAACACAAACACACACAAGCACAACTTGATGGATGTAAAGCAGTGGTTGTCAAACGTTTTACGAGTACGACATCAGAAAATGTGAAGCCTTCACAAATCACCATGAAATGCATTAAACTGTAGTACAAGCTTAAAAGCTGGTAACTTTAAGATAACGTAAACAATCTGAGCACCAAACACTTAACTATAACATCATTATTTCTATTTTTACCTTGAATGCAGGAGGCCTGACCACTCTTGAGTGGGCCTTCTTTAAGTGAGCGTGTCAAGTGGTAATGACAAAAACACCTGGGGCCTCATGTATCAATGGTGCGTATGCACAAAAACCTTGTGTACATCATTATCCACGCAAAACTCTGGATGTATCAAAACTCAACTGAATGTGGAAAAGTGCGCAGCCCCACGCCAACTCCAGGGCTGCAACTCCACGCCAACAGACTGCGCACAAAGGCAGCGGTGCGCGCAGCGTTTGTGGGGACTCTCCATCACGTCACGTCATGTGAACTCTCTACTGAGACGCAGAGACTTGTTTCTTAATATCAGCTATGAAATAAACTAAGATCTATGTTCTACCAAACATTTAAGTTCCTCTGTGTTTACAGTAATGGTAATAAACTTGTGCGCAAAGTGATAAGCAGGTTGCACAAAACAGCAGCGTGAGCGCGCACACACACCGACACACAATCACTCGTTCTTTGCGTGATAAACATATTTTATTCCTATTTTACTTGGGATTTTTTTTCTCACTCACATTATATTTAATTCATTATTTTTATGACATTAGAAATCATTTCTGATCGCTCAGGGATCACTCAAACGTGTCCTTCACACATGCAGGAAGTAATTAGCATCTGTTTAACATATGTTAATGAAGGCGTGTCAGGGGAGGTGTCTTACCTGCACTCAATTCCACGTTAATTGTGATGTACAAAAGAAATGTGCGTGGATTCAGGCGTATGCACAGTTTGATACATCTGGATTATTATTTTTTAATTCCTAAAGGTTTGCTTTTTAGGTTTTAATGTTGAATTCACTTTTTTGACGACAATTTTGGTTGTACTGTTTTTTTATGTTGGGGGTGCGGCTTATACTGTAGTCCGGTGAGGCTTATATGTTAATGTTTGCGGGGTTTTTTCTTTTTTTTTTTAATGGCAGATGCGGCTTTTAGTCCGAAAAATACGGTATGTCCAAAAATTCTAATATCAAACCTTAAGCTTGAACCTGATCACTAATTATTTTATTCATTTTCACCGTATATCTTGTGGGCTCAGACATGTCAAGTGGTACGAATTGTCTGTAAATTACACAGATTTATATATATATATTTTACAATTTTTCTTGTATACAGATGTAGAGAAAAAAATGAAGGTATTTTTCCAAAAAGTCAGCTTCAAAATGATTTTGCGTGTCAGTTTCTGCCTGCAAGAGAATGCTAAGTTTAGCCCCTCTTTCCTCAGATTTTTTTTTACAAAACACAGATTTCTGAAGGTAAACATTTGAAGGGGTTGATATGTATGTGGGCTGAACAAATGGATTTTGATAGACATGAGCCATCAAAAAATACATTTAACTTGGTTAAAGGGTTTAGTTTAAATTTGATGCTTCATCACCACAGACACAGTAGTCTTGGCTTTTAAAATCAAGAGATACATGTTAGCCTACCCTGTCTTGCATCTTTTATTTCATTATTACTTATTAACCTTTATTTAACCAGACAAATCCCACTGATTTTACAGATCTCTTTTGCAAGGGAGGACTGGGCATGAAATGCATGTTTTTGGTTTGTGGGAGGACCCAGAGAAAACCCACACAATCACTAATAGAATATGCAAATGCCACAAAAGAAAGACCCCCAGTCCAAACTCAGGATAGAACATGAGATTATCTTGCTGTGAAGCATCAGTGCTAACCATTGTGAGGCCATTATTATTGCTTGAAAGTCCAACAGAGACTTTAAAGTTTTCTGTGAAGTAGCACTAACATATTGGTAAACCACTGCCCACTCCAGATCCCACAGGGGTTTTTGAAATATCCCCAGAAGCACTTTTGTTTTGAATATTTTTCTTTCTTTCTTAAGAACTTAATTTACTTAAAATACTATTTTTTTTCACTTGCTTATTAGTGTTTCACCACAGTTCAGCTCATAATGTTTAAACAAGTTGTTAATTAACTTTAGTCTAAATTCATTTGTAGCTGGCTGCTGGGTACCAGTCTGAGAATCATGGCTCTTGATAGGGTGAATAAACACAAATCCACTGTTTGGCCTATTCCTGTGTGGCAGATTATTAGAAAATTACTGCTACTGCTATCGTTGGCTTTTGTGAAATTACAGCAAAAAGCACCAGCTCCACCTCTCTGCCCTTACATCAAAAAGCCAAAAAGCAGTTGAAGCTTTGTAAATGCAACATGGCCGCTTCGATATCGGTACACACAAGGCATTTCTCAAAATCCTTTGTAATATTGATCAGGCATCAAAATATCACCCAGCAGACATGAAGCTCAGGCTTTAGCCACTGTCTATCATTTGCAGTAGGCAGGGAATAATCCATAATTAATCCCCTCTTGACACATGGGCTGTTGTTGTCATAAATGTTTTAGAGTGCCTCTCGACTCAGTCTAATGAATCAATGTTCAGACTTTACCTATTAATATTAATTAAGTGTTCTAATGGAGCTACTGAATGTTTCCACACATGCATTTCACAGTTTTATTCTAATGAGAATTTATACATTTATTTTTAAGCAAATTAATTCTCACATTTAGAATAACTTATTTAATATTTGACAATGTTTGTTCATAGCACTTTGGAGAAGCCGTTCATTTATACATGGCTACAGCTGTATCATGTTTCTTTCATGATTTCTTTGTCTATGTGAGTTTATTTTCATTCTACGCACCTGTGAGAAAGAACAATCACAGGTTTAATAACAAGTGTGAATAAATTCAAGGAAAAAAATAGCTCCAGGCTTTGAAGCTCACTTTATTGCCTGTTTGTTTCAAATATTACAGCAACATTTGTCTGTGATCTACTATTATGAATTACTGTTTACATTTTGATGAAAAAGATCACATTGTAAAATTGTAATAAAAAAAGCACTTATGCAACTGCTTGCCAACACTGACTGGCATTTTTTGTTTATGATCTGCATTTTGACATATAAAAATTTCTTAGAATACGTACAAGTCAAATCAAATAATCATACCCTTTTTTAGCTTAAATCTGTGAGTTCTGAACTAGGGCTCCTAACGATTATTTTAATAATCGATTAATCTGTTGATTATTTTTTTTCGATTAATCGGCCAAATCATTAAAACGCTTAATTAAATGAATATGAGTAGATATAGATTACTGGTAACTTAACTCCTTAAGGATTCAAGTTATTGATAATGAATTAATCTGAAGTTGATTTATCTTATAG
>NW_013952552.1:9190-13658 GCF_001266775.1 Austrofundulus limnaeus
GTGCATATGTGTCAAGGACAGAAAGGCAGATGTGGCAGTGGAAGGTGTCAAAGCAGTTTGGAGAGAAAAACAAAGTAAAGAACAAAAAAAAAAAAGAAAACGATTAATCGATTATTAAATTAGTCATCAATTATTTTAATAATTGATTAGTCGTCGATTAATCGATTAATTGTTGCAGCCCTATTCTGAACAGTAAATTTGCTTTAAGAAAGAAAAGGTTTAGCACAAATGGTTTAAATATACAAAGGCAGAGAAATTGTAGTTTTTAGAAAGTTGTGTAAAACTGGCAAACAATAAAATTAAAATTATTAAAACTATAAACCACAAGCTTTTAATGTCCTTTTCCCCCATTTTAACCAAAGATTTAAAGATAAAAGTTATATTCTGTTAGTATGAAATTTGTAAGGAGGTACATGTGTCACCCTAACAAATGACTTTAATAGGAAACCTTTTATACAATATGAAACAACATTTCCAAAGTTTACTTAAAGGTGAGGGGAACACATTGTTTTTTTGTGCAGTGTGCACAGTAAAATATCCTGGATGTCTCGAGTCTGTACCAGCTTATAAATATAATGGTACTTCTGGAACCTCATAAATATGACAGCTGTCCTTACCTGACACAAGCTTTTCAATTCAATTCAATTCACTTTATTTGTATAGCACCAAGTCACAACATACATTGTCTCAGGGCACTGTACATAAAAAGAACAATCTAAAGAAGAAAGCAGCAGGCTGTGTTGAATCACTTCATCACAGTCTCCCATCCTGAGCAAACGGTGGAGAGGAAAAACTCCCTGCTAATCAGGAAGAAACCTCCAGCAGAACCAGGCTCAAGACATCTGCCTCGACCGGCTGGGTTGGGGGACAGGAAAGAGACACAAGTAAACACAGAAGAACTGGTCCAGGACTGGTCCAGATGCACCTTCTTCTGGAAGAGAGACAAAGAAAAAACGTTATTGATAGAAATAATTACATTAAACATGTAGAGAAGAGAGACTAAAGACAACAGCAGAGTGAGGAAATGTGCTCAGTTTGTGCTCCAGCAGTCTAAAACTATAGCAGCAGAAATGAAGAATAATTCAGGAAACCTAAGCCTAATTATAGGATTTATCAAAAAGGAAAGTCTTCAGTCTAATCTTAAAAGTAGACAGAGTGTCAGCCTCACGGACAGAAACTGGAGGTTGGTTCCACAAGGGAGGAGCTTGATAACTGAAAGCTCTGCCTCCCATTCTACTTTTAGAAACTCGAGGAACCACAAGTAAACCTGCAGTCTGAGAGTGAAGTGCTCTGTTAGGAAAATATGAAACAATAAAATGTTTAATATATGATAGAGCTTGGTTGTTAAGAGCTTTGTATGTTAKGAGTAATATTTTAAATTCTATTCTAAATTTGACAGGGAGCCAGTGGAGAGAAGCTAAAACTGGAGAAATATGATCTCTCCTTCCAACTCTCATTAAAACTCTAGCAGCAGCATTTTGGATCAACTGAAGACATCTTAAAGAGTTTTTTTGGATGCCCAGATAATAAAGAATTACAGTAATCCAGTCTAGACGTGATACATGCATGAATCAGTTTTTCTGCATCGTTTTTGGACAAAATGTTTCTAATTTTAGTGAAATTACGCAGGTGGAAGAAGGCAGTCCTGGTAACATTTTTTAACATTTTACATTTTCAGCTGGCCTCATAATGCATCTGAACACTAAATTCTACCAGCTATAAAAACGTCACATCATTTTGTCAATGGCACCACTGCCAAAGTTCTCTGTGCTTTATAGGATTTTGTCATGATTTCTGAAAATTTCTGATAAAAAATGTTTTATATAAACTTAGCCCAAAAAAGGAAATGTATGTTTGGTAGGTTATGTCTTTGTTATAACAATTGATTGGCAGCACCTGGGGGTACCTGAAGCCCAAAACAAGAGTCAATAGCAACAGCAAAATAAGCTGTTTTGACAATGACAGCAGTTTTAGCAAATCTTTCATGTGCGCAACCCTCAGACTCAGCTCACCCCACAACTGCATGTTCCTTACAAATGTGGCACCATTTAAAGGTTATTTACCAGGTGTTCCAAATGGTGTAAGGTATTGCCAAGAACAATTGCTGCAACAAATATATAATCTACCAAACACAATTGTTCTCACTTTTTGGGCTAAGTTTATATCAACCCATCCATTTTATTTCATGAGGGCTATATATGAGATTTCAGACAGTGTTGGTGCAAATGGCAACCCTTCCATCAGTCTCTCTTTCATCCAACAGTCAACCTAGCTAAACTTCAGACCCCACCTTCTCAGTTGAAATTGGCCAGTCACCTCAGCCTTCCAGAGCAGAAAAACAATAAACATTAACAAATATTTATCAAAAATGAAATATCAAGCAAATATGTCATTTTATTATTTTAATTACTTAGACTTTGTTTTAACTCTCAACCAATCAAGCACCAATTCTTACAGCATGTATCAGCTCACTTCCTATAAAAGAGTTGGGTTTGAGGCGGGCCTCCTCTTTAGCTGGAACACAAGATGACTGACACAGAGGACGCACACACACAGTAACAAACAAACAGTTCAGCAGAACATCGACACACAACAGAATGTTCACACTTACACACTCTGGTGCTAAAATAGAAAGGTTAGAGAAGAACTTAGAGCTTCTTATAACAGCCTGTACAATAAATTTAGGTGGGAAAATTGAAACAATCACACCTGCCCCCACCCTCGTAACCCCACATCTGCTCCCCCAGACACCCACGATAGCAGCCCTAGCGCCACACAGGTGGGCTGTGGTTGTCAGGATGGGCATCCGGCTGTTAAAACAACTGCCACATCCATGAGCAGTGAGTTTGCTCACTGTGCTGACCCCTAGAAAAAAGGGAGCAGCTGAAAGACACATATCTGTTATCACTGTTTTGTATGTTTACTGTTGTTTAAAAATGTTTAAAATCAATTAAATTATTTAAATACAAATATCTAAAGACACATACCTCAAAGAAAGGGATAAATAAAAGCTAAGTTTTGCTGAAGAACAAGAGAAAGAACAGAGTTAAGCTTGTCAGCGCAAATTCTAGTCAGCTGTAATAAAATTACGGTAGCTTTAAAACAGGTCACATAAAAGGGGTCTAGTGCTGTAATCCTGTTCTACGTTGAAGTAAAGCTTTTTATTGACACTTTATTAAGACCTTACCCTGTAGAAAAAAAAATAACAGTTTCTTTTAGACTATTTTTTAGATTAAAACAGTAAAATGTTGCAAGTTAAAGTGTGTAAGAATGTGTAATTGACCAAAATAGTTGCTGTTTAAAAATCAGCTTCTTAATATTTTATGAGGAGGAGCACATAGAGGCATTTTGGAGAAAACCTCTAAGATAAGTTTGTTTGGTTTTAGTGAAAAATCAACATAGCCTCTGAGTTAGTTGTGAATGAATCAATATTTCTTTGTTAGAAACTGGAGCTGTTGTGGACATAAGTGGGCAATTAGCCCTTGGGTTTACTGCTCTGAATACTGCTTCAGCTGACAATAGCTCCCATATTTGTAGCTACACTGAGTGTCTCACATCCTGCGGCTCAGATTTAGCTGTGGCTTTACCAGAAGAGCTGACAGCTTCTATTCTGCAGTTAATGCCGTGAACTGGGAAGCTACAGCAAAGATAATGTAAGAGTTGTAAAACTGTTGAAGGTAATTAGCTGGCAGGCAGATGCTCAGGAGGTGAACGGAGCTGCAAGCGGTGCAGACAGGCGAAATGTTTATCTTTTTTTGTTTCAAGAAAAGCAGAGCATTTACTTGCTGAATAAAACAGAATAAGGTTACCAGTGTAATGCACCATTTATCTAAAAAATGACATTCCTGCATTATCTTCACAAAGATTTTTTTCTGAAAATATCAATATTTGTGTAGGAGTTTCACGGTGAACAGATTGTTCACCTTGAAATGTGTTGTGTTAATGAAGCTCCATTTTTCTGTGATGCAGTCCAACGTCAGTTTTAAAATGTTATGAGATGAATGGTGTTTGTTAAAATTTGCAGTCACATTTTCAGTTTCAGTTGTCCATGTCTGACAACCTGTACAACACCTGAAGGCTTTGTGTCCATACACATTAAAAAGTGCTGGTCTTTAAAAATTTTATAGCATTTTTATTTATTTCCAACTCTTTCTAACAATAGGCTTGATTAGCTTGTTTAGCTCAAGCCTATTGTGAGACAATGGCCCTCTTTTGCATGTGACCTAACCTGTTTGTCCACCATGTGGAGGCAGTGCTTATAAGGCTGAGTTCACCTGAAACTCATCAGACTGAAGAAGTCTCTTGGAGGAGAGACGAAACGTTTCACTAAAGAAGAACCCGTCCAGAGGACCTACTGATTTTTTCTACCTGGATTACTGAGATGCATCAGGACACGAGAACAGGAAGTGTCAAGGTGTCCTCATGATCAATCTGAAGCCGAACAGTCGACTGCGGCCACGTGATTGTT
>NW_013952552.1:16876-24284 GCF_001266775.1 Austrofundulus limnaeus
CTGATGTAATATTTTCCCTATAACTATTACAAAAACACACAAAAAAGTATAAATAAGTATTTGTATTTGTGTACAAGCTGTTTAGGTTGTCAAAAAGTCTGTGTTTTTAGGGTTATTAACAAAGTTCATGTACTCAGACCAGTAATACTGTATTTGGGGTCACAAGTTTTTGCCATGAATATTTTTTGGGTCATAAGTTAAAAAGTTTGGGAACCACTGTCCTAACCAATCACATCTTTCACAAACTACTCCCATTTAACAAGAAAGTCTTACTTAGAAACTGCAGAGATGCCGTTCTCATCATTTTTGAGTTTTTAGTGAAGATCTTTACTGATATAATTCTTTTAAATATGACTTTTTTCTTTAAATATTGTGTTTATGCTACAAACACTTGTGGTGGTGTTCTCAAGTATTTGCCTGTGCAGATGGACTTACCACTCCTTCAGGTCTTTAGCTGTTTAATCTGGATTTTTATCCTTCATTGAACATGGAGTAGCTGCAGTGTTACATGTTTTGCATTTACACATGCTTCATCTTCTATGGGCACTTTGAACCAATTGGTATCTGATCTGTTTTAGAAAACGTCACTCATTTTAACTCTATGAAAAGCATCAGTTCGGATTTTTTTTTAAATTTTAAGATTACTGGTGTTGTAGAGATTCAGACTCAAGAATGTGGACTGAATAAACTTGTTTTAAAACAAAATTAAAAGGGTTTTGAGTCAGCAAAACACAAGGAGAAATTAACAGAGGAGCACTAGGAAGAAAAGAAAGCACGAACGACTCGATGTAACATAAAAGTCAAAAATGCTTGACTAAAATAGACTGAAGACAAACAGTGGCTACATGCAAAATACATGCTTTTCACTGAAAAGTGAAAACAAATCTAAGCCTAAAAAAGGACATACTTAAGATTAAACCATCTTTTTTATAACCAACATTTGCAATTTTTAAATCATATGTAGTCAGGAGCATGCTGCAGAGGCTCACCGTTTCCATTCCATCATTTTTTAAACTCTTAAATAAGATCTCTGACCTTATTATTTTTTACTAAATTATTATTTAATTAGCCTGCTCTGCTTCATTCGCAATTATCATTAGGAGAGGCCAGGTGATTCAAATGTCAGAGCTCTTTTAAATACTCTGACTATACAAACCTCTCCCCAGCAATCAGAAGCAACAAGTAATGAGCTCTTCTAAACAGCTGCCTAGCATCTTAAAAATCTTAACAAACCAGACAAAGAGAGTTTCAAAAGGAACAACAGTTTGAATGAAATAAGAAAGTGACAGGGTTCTCCAAATACTAATCCTGTTCTCCTCCTAAAAAAAAACATGTTTAGAATGTTTTTTCAGGCCTAAAGGGACGTGTCATGTCTGCAAATGTATCTTCACCTAGATGTAGAGCCTACAGAACATTCACATTCCATTTCAGTCAAATCCAGACTTTAAATTGGTGCTGTATATCGTTGGATATATAAAAATGCAAATTAGCTCCATCTCTCTGCTACTTGCCTTCAGCCACATCTCAATCCTCCGATACATACAAGAGGAAGCCTGGCCGCAGTCTCCCAGTGGTTCTTCTGCTGTGAGGATTAACTGAATCCCTGAAGAGAAGACAGCAAAGATCCATCCCTTTTTTATTCCCATGCAGGAAAATAAGTTCTAGTGCTCGATTTTTCAATCAGAAAATACTAAAGCTTTGACCAATCCCTTGTTTAAAGCTTTCATTTCATTTAACATTCAGAACAACTTGTAGTAATTTGGTAGTACATGTAAAATAAAATCATTTTATTTTCCAGGCCCTGTTTGGCTCTACGTTGACCTGCTGTGGTCAGCGCCTCACTCCTTTGTGAGACATACAGTACATGACAAATACATCATTACTGATAGGAGAGGCTTTCATAGTGACCCAAAATGAAACTAGTACACACGTCCACAGAGGAATACAGTTCCAGTTGCAGTTTCAACATCTTGTCTTGTATTCCTAATTTAGCTCTGAATATTTTTGGCTTCATTTAAAGCAACAACTGAAAATAAACGTGGCACAAAAATAATGAAATTAGTGTAAAGTAGATATTGTCTTTGTTGTAACAATGCTTCTTGGCAATAAATAGTATACAAAGAGCTTGGTTGGCAGCACCTGGTGGTACCAGAAGCTCGAAACAAGTGTCAATAGCAACAGCAGAATAAGCTGTTTGACAGAGAAGATTTTGCACATACTCTCACACTCATACTCAGCTCTACTGGTCATCCCACAAATGAATCTTCCTTACAAATGTGGCACCGTTTAAAAAGGAAATTAACAGGCTTTCCAACAGTATGGGATTTATTGCCAAGAAGCCTTGTTACAACAAAGAAATAATCTATTATATGACACACAGCTCGAGTCTGTAAATATTTTTAAGAAAAGCAACAACCAAAGTTTTAACACAGATTAATGAGCATGAGATCTAAACGGCTAAGTATATTCTCTAATACTTCTTTTTAATCAAGCTTATTATTCCTCTGCATGATTTTACCATTGGTTTTAATTACTTTTAACAGAGTTTTATTTTTTTGTAGCACTTTGAGATTTTTGTTAATGAAAAGTGCGGTACAAATTAGATTTGTTATTTTCATTATTATTATTATACTCCAAAAGTATTATTTAATAAATCCAACGAATACACCGACTTTGTTGAATTGAGAGCTTAAAAGCGATACAATGGTTTTTAGCATTTGTATCTTAATGGAAAATGAAAACAATAACCCATATGTAATTTTATAGAACATATCATGTAAACAAACTTTAGTGCCTCTTGAGTTTGGTGAGGAGCACAAGCAAGTGTGGGTTCCTTTTTATGCATAATGCCCCACACATGTTGGATTTCAGTATATACTGAAACTCTAATCCAATAACCATAAATATGAATACATGGTTGAACCACTTTGATTTGATTTGATTTATTTATTTAACAGGAAAAGATTATTAAAAATCAAGCCTAACTCAGCATAATTGCTGTTTTACAGCAGGTTCCTGTTCTGCAGCACATAAAACACTCAGAATCACAGCATCACAATCACATCATTATACACCATAGACACAAAGACAAACAAGCATACCAAATTTCARRAAGGCAGCATTTGCAAAATAGGACGTCTAAATATGAGCACAACAAAAAGTGTCCAGCAGATGGCAGACAAGATTATTCTTAAAGGGCTGTAGTTTTGAAATGGACTTTATGTTTTGAGGAATGTCATTCCATGCTTTAGTATAAACATAGAAGAAAGACCTCTGGCCATAACAGTTTTTAAAAGTTGGTAATATCAGTTGTCCTTTTGTAACAGATCTAGTTGAATGACCACTTCCAGAATTTGATTTGGGCAACAATGCACAGAGAGTTCCATAACTAGCACCTTGGAWGATCTGAAAATATAAATTAATACCACTATACAAAACATAATTCTGAAAAGTCAAGGCATCAGACAATGAAAGAACTGTACAGTGATGAGTCCAACCAGGAAGTTTTTTTTATGAATTTTGTAGGCTCTGTTGTAGAGCCTAACTATGGTTTCTAAGATTTCATTTGTTGTAAGAGTCCAAACAGGTAAACAGTACGACATGGTTGAGAGTATAATGGCATGAAGATAGATATTTGAAACAGAAGATGTCAGATTGGATCTAATTTTTGAATAAACGTATAATTTCTGTTTCAACGTAGTGGTTAAGACTTGTACATGATCACGATAAGTCAAATGAGAATCCAAAGTAATTCCAAGATATTTGTAGGTAGTGACAATATCAACTTTTGTTATTAAACCTCTGTTATCTATTTAATTATGTATCATAGAGATAATGGAAAGTTTGAACTTGCACAAAACGTCTGCAGTGAGTGAGGTTGTGGTGTTTTGTTTTTGTTCCTGCTGTGTATAGGGGTCCTTAGGAAGGTATGGTGGCAGCAGTAACCATAGCTTGGGGCCCACACATGCCATCCTAGCTGTGCTGTCGATAATTTTCAGCAGGACTGGCCACACTGGACCCATGCCTAGGCTATGATTGTTATTGTG
The DNA here is from genome assembly GCF_001266775.1 of Austrofundulus limnaeus. Classification (NCBI taxonomy): domain Eukaryota; kingdom Metazoa; phylum Chordata; class Actinopteri; order Cyprinodontiformes; family Rivulidae; genus Austrofundulus; species Austrofundulus limnaeus. The sequence goes on from NW_013952552.1 coordinate 20,923, forward strand.
ACAAGGTTATGGCAATGAAAACAATCTAGTGCAGATTTGTTGCCCATGAAGGTAGATGATGCTAGTATCACATTGTCGTCATAGCTGCAGGTTTCCAGGAAAGTGTTAGAGTCAGGGTCAGCACATGTGTGACATAAATCTGCATTTTAGGTTGAAAAATGTCAAGAAAAGGCTATTTGGCCAGTACTAAGGGCATAGTATTGTCATGGCCAATCACACATCCAGCCATGTTTTAATAGATTGTGGAGAGTGTAGTCATCATCCTGTGAAGTGCCCCGATACAGTATAATGTGGACTGATGAAGACATGAATATGTCACTGCTGAATTCATTTCCAATTATGGTGCCAATGCTTCTGAATGGCTTGCAAATTGCAACTTAAAACACATGGCTGAAGTATTTAGCTGAATGATATGGCATCAATAAATATCCTTGTTGATGATTAGATAAGTGTGATTGAAAGAATGCTCAAATAATTTTGTCCTCTTTTCAGAAGTGTTTATTTTTGTTCTTTTTGCTAAGAACAGGGTATTCTTCATCTTCATCTTCATCTTCATCTTTCAGGTGACTTCTAAGCTTTTATTTTATATCACATTTGGCCCAATTTTAGGCAGTATGTCTGTGGACATGTAGGATGCCCAAAAAATTGTGCCATCCATCCATCCATCCATCCATCCATCCATCCATCCATCCATCCATCCATCTATCCTTTTTGTCTGTGGGATGAAATTGGACATGTCCAATAAATAAGTTGAATTCCAACCATTTTTTTATTTATTCACAACTTATAACTAACTTAACTGACTCTTTTTTTTTGTCACATTTAGATGTTAGATTTTTATTTTTTTTTACATTGAGGGATACACTGACTGCTACATGTTCACCTGTTTGGTGAACGGTTTATTTATAGGTAAAGATGATTAAAAACACAATCTCAGGAATGCTTGTTGGTTTTCCAGAAAGACAACCCATTAAGCTTCAGTCTGAATTCAAAACAGCATCAGAAACATTTAATAGACTTGCTGTTCTACTATGCAGCAATATTTATGGAAAATATGACCTTCCAGCAAGAGTCATAAGTGGAAACCTTCTTGCATCCTTACCACAAATTTAACATCAGTCTTATTTGTTATTTTAACATGGAATATAAAAAGAACTATGAAATATAGACACATATTTTGTATTTTTAAGATTGTGCCAAACTTCATAATTGTAATTTGTATCCAATTTCTAAACATGGAGGCAAAGAGATTATGATTTGAGTTTTTGTTGTGTCCAGTAACAATGCTGTTATTTTAATTGCTATTTTAAAGAATGTATTTAATAAAGAACTATTTTAGAGGCAGATATCATATTATTTGTAAAAGAGCTGAAAGATAAAATGGTAGTTTTTTTTCACAAGATATTGATCCTCAGTTCACATCACAGTCCACAGTGACTCAATGTAAGGTAAGAGTTAGGGCAAAAAAAAAAAACTGTCAAGTCTCAGGAAACAAACAGTGCTTGAAGGACAAACAATCTCGTAAGGCTACAGGCCATTTACAGGAATAATTCTAATAGAAACAAACCAGGAAACAGCTTGCAGCTTGTCAACACAACAACATGTGCTGACAAGCTGTCAGACTTGTTATAATGGGTATTCATTTTATTATTATTATAATACACTTACAAAATGGTCTTCCTTAGATTTCTTTGTAGTATTGTGAAACGGTTATTGGCTTAAATAAATATTAATCTTAAAAAATCAGTCTTAACTTTTACTTATTATGAGCAATGATTTTAAAGTGTCTAATTTTGACAGTTTTCATTCACATTTGTTTTGCACACCACTGCATGTCCAGGTAATTCTCAAGCATCTACGCCCAGTTTTCCCAGTGCACATTGGAATATGAAATGTGATAAAAGCACCTAAAGGTCACTTTGTTGTCACCTCTAATGACTTGTCCTTTCTTCACTTATAACAGCCCTCACAAAGGTATCTATATGTTGCCTCTTCCCTTCTACTTGATCCCAGGTGGTTGTTGAAGTTCCATTAGAGTAATTTAAAATAAATCTTTCTAAAGCTTAAAAGTAATTTATTGTTGAATGAGCTGTGATTTGTCCCATCAGGGCATCAGTCTGCCACAAACTGTATAATATTTATACTTTTGATATGTACTGATCTTATTTGGGATAATGGTACATTGTGGTACTAAAACTACCTCATAGAGCCACCCACAGTGTGGGACTATAACAGTTTACTAAGGACTCAAAGCATAAAAGTGGTCTCTTTTGCAGGGACCATTGCAGAAATTAATGTTACTTTTCCAGTAATAAAAGGGTCACATTGCAAATATCAGGGAAGTAAATGTTCAAATATAACATACTGTTGTTATATTTTTTTTTAGTTTGTCCTGATGACAACACCCAACTCCATCTGCACATAAGTATGTTTTTGCTGATTGTTTTTTTATCCATCCAATTAAACCTAAAGTGTTCAATAAGTAGTTACAGCATCATTTCTTTGCAATGAATATTGTGTTCTGTGCTAAAATTACAGTGTGTGGCAGGTGTTGCATCGACATTTAATGTGCTTATTTAAAATAACTTTATGTTCATTACTAAATCTAGTGTTTTATATGCAAGGTAAGCACTTCTGTATGGTTTAAACTGTCTTCTTGTTGGTTGACATTGATAATTAACCTTGTCAGGGGAGCAGCATGGAAGGAGGCACAGTGGAACATATGACCCCGATAAAACACCGAAATGCAAATCAGCTAAGATCTGAAAGGGAAAGGCTCTGTATGTGGTTGTCTATGTAAGCATTTCTGTGAAGGGTTTCCATACCCTGAGATTTTTTAGCCAAGTTTCTTGTCTAATTTGCTCTACAGACTACTTTTTCTTCATTTGACATTACCTTTGTCGGAGGTTTGTGACAATATATTTTTATCAGCTATTTAACTGGCTTTGTAACAAAAGGACATCTGGAATGGACTGTTTATGTGCCCGATGTTTAAATGAAGTGCTTTTTCTCTCATTTTACTGACTTTAGGAACTTACTGCACTTTATTGTTTTTAACAGAAGGAATCTCATACTGAAGAACTGAATTCATATATTGTCCTTGTCACTTCTATGGACTTTTATTGCCTCATGGCAGCTGTGGCTACAGTGTAGTTTACCACCCACAGTGTGTGAATGGGTGAATGAATGGGTGAATAACTAGTGCGAAGTGCTTTTGGAATCCACCCCCAAAAAAACCTTCAGCATGGTTCAGCAGGAAGGTGGAATTGAGCTTTTCTTTTGGCAGATTGTCTGTCTGTCTACTCATCTATCTCATCTATACATCCATATAACAGACAACAAATGTCATAACTGATTATATA
>NW_013952552.1:24374-37212 GCF_001266775.1 Austrofundulus limnaeus
ATATATATATATACAAATGATCAGTTTTTACAGATTGGAGGAATAAAACAAAATACATTGGTACTTCTAGGCTGAGAAAACCTCTAAATTATATGAGCAGATGATATTTTTGTGGTGTATTGTTTAATTGCTAAGGGCATTTCTAGGACAATCAAGGAGCATCTATTCAGAAATTATTTTGAAGCACTTCATTGCACGTCAGTCAAATTCAGCTACTGTTGATCTTAACACAAGCTGAACATAGTCATACATTTGAGTTTACTGTTGTTTCTACTTTCCTTTCAAAGGGATTCCATTTCTCTCAGGTATTTCCACTCCTCTCATCCTTTGTAGTAAACCTTATCTGGGACATTCAATACAGGCTCATAAATTTAAGTATTATCCTTCTTAAGTCTATTTTAAATGAAAAAAATACTGTATTTACCTTTATTAATATTTTTGGAAGACATTTTGCTACTCATCCGCTTCTTCACTTCAAATTGAAAAGTGCAGAGTTCCAAGCTTTTAAATATGTCGTTCAGTTTTGTACATATGCTTGATGTCTTGCTTTTCTGACTCCCACTAAAGAAAATGTACCTGTGTTTGTGTCACTTTTCTTTTACTCCAGTGCTGTACTATCTCTGTTATCCACCTGAGCAAGAAGCCAAGCATATGCACAAAACTGATGTAGACAGCACAAAATAGAGGCTATAGTGGATTTTTGTGATGAGATGTCTCACATCTGAAACACACTGCCCACTCACTGGTGGGCAAAACATACCTTGCCTTTACACTCCTTGAGCCCTGACTCAAATTGGATAGTATCAGTGATTGATGGAGCCAACAGACATGGGTTAAAATCACATCTTGTCGTTTTTATTAGTTTGTTTTGTAGGCATAATTTTTTATCCAGCAAGAGCTGAAAAGCAATTTTTTGTTTGTTTATTTAAACTTGAGAGAAGCAATTTTTTACTACAATGCCTTAGAACAGAGGTCTTTAACTTTGGTTCTCATGACCCACTGGCCTGCTTGTTTTAGCCGTTTCCCTGCATCAGCACACCTGATTCAAATAAATAAAGTAAGTAAATATTCTGCTCAGAATGTCATTGAGTTTAGTAGAAGCCTGTCAATCATTCATTCATTTCAGTTAGATGTGTTGAAGCAGGGAAACATCTAAAACACACACAGGAAGGTGAGTCTTGAGGAACAGTGTTGAAGACATCTACCGTAGAAAAAGACTTAATTGATTCAGGGCTAAATTGTCCATTTTTTTGTTGATCTCCTAAGTGACATGGGTCAAATGTTGCTGCAATGATTTTGTATATAGTTCAAAGGAAAACTATTGGAGATAAGAAGCCATTCACTGTAGCTTAGCATCCCATTCAAGTCAAGTACTCAACCATAACCAACAGTGGTAGCCTGAGGCGATAGACTTGACATTGTTTGCTATTAACCAATGGATGGATTAATATAGAGCAAATGGATATAAATCTTCACATACTTGAACCTTTAGAAATGTAACCTTTCCAGTGCAAGTCTAGGATTTGTCTAAGTGGCATGTCTGGTAGCTGGTAGCTTAATGCACGTAATTATTAAATGTTGTTTGCCTGTTTTTAATTGTGTCTCTTTCCACTACATCACATCCAAACACCCATTTAAACTCAACAACAAATTACCATGTGATTAATCAAATAAAGACATTTTTGTTCATCTCAAAATTGACCTCCTAATAAAATTTAACTTGATATCTGAAATTTAGGATGCAGCACTACTAAAAGGGTCTGACCCCCAGCTCCTGAGAAGGGTCTCAGAAACAGAGAACATCATTTCTTTGCTAAAAAAAATGAACAATAGCTTTTCTAGAAGGTTGAGCACTATTGTTTAAGAAGTATTCAGGCTCACCTCTACACAAAGTACAGACTCTAGAAACCAGGTTTAGAGGACAATTTTTGGACTTCTAAAAATATTCTTCAATATATGGTTTGTAGGATCTTTTGAGCTTCAGCTTGGATTTATTTTTATGCCTTACGGGCCTGCATTATTGTAACTTCTCTGAAATTAATTGTTTTCATGTTTTTTGTGTTTAAGAATAAGTTCTTAGATTTAAATAATTTTCAGTAATAGTGATTATTAGACTGTTCTTTGTTATTACATAGATAAAGAAGAAAATATTGATATTCTCTTTTTTGTAACTCATCTTCAATTTGTAGCAACAACAGTTGGCGGTTTTGTGGAATTACTGTGTTGGACCTGACTACTCTAAATCATTTCATCAATTGAAAAAATGTTGGACAGTGTTTTGAGTATCTCATTTGCCTTGCTGCTTCAGCTTATGGTTATATTTACAGTGTATTTTGAAATTCCGAGAGCAATCGGGATGCATTTTATTAAGAACTCTAAACACAAAAGTATTCTATTTGTAGTATTTACACTTTGCACATGTCATTACTGTACCTTCCTTTATCTTTCTTCTGTTCTGTTTCAATTATTTTATCCCCATAAAGGGTATAACTATCTGTAGTTCTGGAAGATGTGTCTTTTGGAGACTTTCATTTTCACAGAGTGCTGAATCTGCTCCCTAACAATTTCATCCATTCCTCACTCTCACCTTACTATTAGCCTAACAGTCATTACCACAGACTGCATTGAAAGGGTTCAGTTCCTGTCTTGTAGGCATTGTGGGTGGGTGATGTAACCAATGGCAATCTGTACACAAAACATACAGGAAGCCATGTTCTGGCTGCACTGATATTTTGAGAGTGCCTTTTCCTGGAATCCACACACAGAACAAGAATGTGAGAGTCCGGTTTAGGTGGTCATTCAGAACACAAGGTTCCTGTAGGGATTTGAGAAACAGGTACATATTATTTACATACATTTGAGGTAATATGTCTTTGTGTTTGCATCAACTACGTCACCACATAACTAATTTTCTCCATGAGCATTTATAAAGATCTCAACATAACTTGGTGTTTCACTTGGAAGGTTTTATTGTGCTTTATTTTTGCCATGAACAGGTAGAAAATCCTGTATTTCCACTGGCTTCAGAGCAGGTTTATTAGAGCAGAGTGACAAAAGCTGACTGGAACCAAATCCATTGGCTGTTTGGAGCTGAGCCCACAGTACTCAGTGATCATGATCGCTGACAGCTGGACCTCGCTGCAAGAGGTGTCAGCGTTCAACGTGCCGATCAATACTTCAATAGCAGGATTACATTCTGCAATTGGGCACAGTGTCACCATGCACTGCGGACAGTCACAGTACAGGAAATCCTTAATTTTTATAATGAATTTGGTTGTGGGCTRTGAGTAATACAGTGCACTATGGAAGAACAAACAAACAAACAAAAAATGTATGTATATATATATATATAATTTATTGTCAAGTTGGATACAGATGAAAGGAGGTGTGTAATAAAATAAACTTTTTTTTTGGATTTAGATTTATTTAGGTAAATTTACACTACAAGAAAAAGAAAACAAAGTGAAACAATTTTACAAATACAAATCAACAATTTACCAAAAACGGAGTAGGCTGAAACCAAGGCTTATACTTGCCCACCCTATTCAATGACTCTCAGTATACTATCCCTTTACATACACACACACCTTAAATATACATGTGTATACATATACATATGGACATACATATACATATATACACAAACATACATTACATGCATACATGGTTACAAAATACAAATAAATCTTACATGTCTATGCTGCATTCCAGTTGCAGCTAGCCTGGCCCTTTGCTTCCTACATAGCTCCGCTCAATTCTAGTTTCCCTTCACTGCTCCGTCTGGGACTTCTCCCACTGAGATGGATTTCGCTGGCAGATTTTTAGCCGGGCCAATTAGAAAACAGAACGTCAATTTTCTGTGCAGTGTCTGCTTGTAGTTTATTTTACCTGGGCCAATCAGCAAACAGAAGGAGGGGCTTTGAACGATATCAATTTTCTGTGCAGTGTCTGCTTGTAGTTTATTTTACCTGGGCCAATCAGCAAACAGAAGGAAGAGTTTTGAATGACGTCGATGTTCTGCGCAGTGTCTGCTAGTTAGTTTAGCATACGGCAGTGGAGGAAGTGAATGAAGCCAATCTGTGTTGATAAGGCTGCCAAATTAAAATAAATTTGTCTGACAAAGCAGCAGCTCTCATTTACAGTCGTCTTGTTCGGCTCGGTACTTTTCTGCTCTCAGCAGGGTTGTTTACAGCACACACGATTTCCGGTTAGCTTCTAGCTTAGCATCCTTCACACAGACAACACACACATGCTTCAGCAGAGGCCATGCCTCCTGCAAGAAACGACTCTATGCATCAAGTCCAGACCCTTGTACAAAGCAAAGTGAAGGACAGGGTCTGGTTTGAACCAGGCTAAGTTGCAGCAGAACTCGAAACTGTGAAGTCAGACTGACGTCAGTTCCTATTTGAAAGTATTCCAGTGTCCAGCCTGTCAGAACACTGGAAAAAAACCTTGTTTCTTGCGGTGATGGAATAATGTGACAATAACACAACGATAGTGCTCTACACAGCAGTTTGAGTGTACAAACAGTGTTAAAACATATTGTCAACTGACTTATTTTAAAATCACACAAAATTGCTAAAATCTGTAAGTTTCAGTCTCTGTTGATGTGAGGAGCAGCCATGTTGAAATGATGGTTGTGTTGCACAGACTTGCCGACTCACAGTTACAACATTAATGGGCGTTCGAATTGATATTTTCAACTCTGAGTACAACTGGAACGCAACACTAGAATACAGTTTTGCAAGTTATGCAAAAGAAAACAACATGCTGTGACTTTTCAAAATGGACTAAGCTAAACACAGTCATTTCTTTTAAGTAAGTAAGTAAGAAAGTAAAGTTTATTTATATAGCACCTTTCTTAGATATAAAATCACAAAGCACTTCACATAAAAATAAAAATAAAACTTCTCACTTGGTCACAAACACTTAGAATTCAGTGAAACTGCAACTAAATGTGCGGTAATTTTTTTAAAAATTATTTTGTCGCAAACTAGTCTTATACAGTCCAGTGAGATACAACCTTTAGTTAGTTTATTTTCCTGTTTTATTTAGTGAAATTTATTCTTCTGCACTGCCTTTGATTTTCATACCCTGAATCATTTACAGATGCTTCCACTGTGTCCCTGTTTATTTCTTGTCCTTTAGTTTTACTTGTTCAGGTTTGTATTCCTCATAGTATTTCATTTTTTTGGTCATATTTGTTGTTTTTAATGTTCATCTTTGGTCTTCTTTGTAATCACTTTCTATTTATTTCTTAACTTCATCTGCTGCAATTCTTCATGTTTACTCCAGCATTTAGGTCTTCAATCTTCAATAAACTTCCACTCTGTAGACAAAACCAAACAGACAAACAAACAAAGTCACAGGTATGAGCAGTGGTTTATTGCCTAAATGAAATAAAGGATTCTGATTTTTTTTTCTGAACCTCAGGTGTCCAATGGTTCTGACTTGATCAACATTTAACTGTAATCATATTTATTTTAGTTTTAGGCCCAGTAAGCATCATAAAACGCTGTTTTTTGATACATATTGCAACAAACAGAACTGAGCTGCTACAACTAATTGAATAAACTAGAACTTTGGCATGGTAGGAAACAATACAATAAACCCAATCTTCGATTAAAGAAGCAATTTAGAAAGGTGATGATCTTTATTTTGTCATTTTGCTCAGCTGTGGAGAAAACATCCTCAGGGGCAGAAGAGTTGAAACCATTTGAACACGTTGAACTCCATGTGGCCTCGCTCACTAAAGGACACATGTTCTCTCCTGGGGCCATTTCCATGAACAAAATTGGAAAATGGAAATTATTGATTCCACTCCATGTTTAACTTGATTGCATTAACTTTGTTTCGGTTCTTTTAAATCCACTTTAGTGTCTTTGATTATGTATCAAAGGATGACGTCTCAACATACAATTGTTTTGTAGTTCAACAATTCAGGAATAAACCTTTTTTATTGATGTAAAACTCAACAATAAAGCAAAGCATGCAATACCATGCAAACTATATTTTTTAATGGATTTTACATTATTTTTGTCTCTTTTTTTTTACCTTTGGCTATATTACTTTAAAAAAAGGCACCTTTAGGTACAGTTTAATCTGTGCATCAGGTTTTGTGAAAAAAAACTCGGATTGGATGTTCATTGTTTTTGCAAAGAAAATAATTTTAAAAAGTTTCCAAAATTTGGATTCAAGGAGTCAAATGAATTGTTTTCTGAGGAGATGTAACTATTCTACATCCAGCTAAATGAACTGAGGTGTTGGTGTATATTGTGTAGTTGTAGCTGATTCTATGTTGGATGCCAGTTGTTAATTAATGGTTTGACTCCTGCACAGCAGGGCTTTTGGCTGCGCTGCAAATTGAAGCAATTGACACGTCACCTGTAGCGGTTTGTGCTTAACTTTTTTGACATATAAGGATGAGTAAGTGTGTGTGTGTGTGTGCGTGCGTGCGTGCGTGCGTGCGTGCGTGCGTGTGTGTGTGTGTGTGTGTGCAGGTTTTTCCTACAACGTGAGGTATTTTTTACAAAAAAAAGCAGCCAGGTGGGGACCGAAGTGAATCGTGGGGACCAATGTCAGGTCCCCACGGGTCCAAATGCATGTTACAGGTGTGTGGTTAGGTTTAGGACCAAGGTTTAGGTTAGTTTTAGGGTCAGGTAAGTTTCTGTGAGGTTAATTTTAGAGTATATGGTCAGGGTTAGGATRTAAAGTCTAAAAAACATGAATGGAAGTCAATGGAAGGTCCCCACRGGGTCGAGAAACAAAYRTGTGTGTGTGTGTGTGTATATGTGTGTGTGTGTGTGTGTGTGTGTGTGTTGTGTGGCAGATGGCAGACCTAAGAAACCTTAGAAGGTGCTTGGAGAAAATAGAATTTGATTAGGTTTTTTTTTTACAGTAGCCAGATGTTTTCTGTTTGAAACAAGCAGCACCAAGATGCACAGGCGAAGTGATTCAGTGTGAAATCAGAGGATCACTCTGAGGCAGTTGGCTTAAGAATACAACTTTTGTCTATTCAGTTGAATCATATTTGCAGTAGAGCAAAAGTTAGTTTAGAATAAGTAAAATAAGGTGTATGTCAAAAAGTTTATCACTTCCAAAATGTCCTGGTAAAGTCATAAGCAGTTTCTTTGCTTGCTGTTTAGGGGGAAAAAAGTTCTGTTAGTCTGTTTGCTAAATTTAAAAGGTTTGAGTTACACAAGCTCAAAACAATGAGATCCATAGATAAATGGTAAATGGTCCACTAAATGGTTCATAAATGGTCCACTAAATGGTTCAATCCAAATTTGTGTCATTACTTTTACTTTTAATAGTATTCCTGTATTATTTATTTCACATTTAGTCAGTTGTGCATGTAGTATTTTTCAGTGGACATGCTAAAACACTGCTTCTATGCAGGAAATACCACATGGAGCTCAGTTATTACTTGTTAGAAGGTCAGCCTCTTCTACAGAGACTAGAAACATGTTTCTTGTTTAGTCAAAATTAAATATGAAATATCAAAGTTAATTACAACTGGCCTTTTAAGGGCCACCATAATGCTTAAGTGGCCCTCTGTGAAAATGAGTTTGACACCCCTGATTTACCACTGGCCCAAAGCCAACTCTGAATGATTGTATTCAATCACTGAAAACTCAAACTGCTGAATCTAAAGTTTCTGAAGCCAGCAAGCTGCAATCAGGAGACAAAGCTGATTTGTTTTGTGGAGGAGTAGCACACAGTATAAGGTAGGTGGCTTTGAATTTGTAATGAAGAAGAACATTTTCTTATTTAAACAAACTACTTAAGGTACCTGGGTATTGACAAGTAAATAGGATATTTAAAGTAGATCTTAAGAATTGACAGTTTTACATGGTTAAACATTCTTGCACCATGGATCTCCTGTTCCAAAGTACCAACAATGAACTCTATGTAGGCTTTCTTCATAAGTTTTTATAACGTCAGTCTGATAAACTTACCAATGCTGTTTGTTCACACATGAATGATACTGTCTTCACTGAAAAGCATGTGTTCATAACATTGGCTCCAAACAAGATGTATCTGAGACATTATGACATTGATTTCTACTCTCATGCATCTTAATATTATCAAAAGCCCTCATTTCCCAGGGAAAACTGAAAATAAAAACATGCCCATTATTTAAACCGAATGGACATTTTTGTTTTGTTTGAAGTTATTCAGGCCGACCCATTAACTGATGAGTGTTCATCACCAGTACAGGGGAAACTAATAGGGGCTTTTCTACCTCAAACCAAAGGTTGTGGTAACAATAATCTCTAGAAATCCTCCCTTACAGAAAAACAACATACATTTGGGGTATTTTTAACAGGATGCCACATATGGAAGATCATGTGACCACAACGGATCACATGAAAATGTTCCAAAATCACATCATACCAATCAATCACACCTACCCCCTCCTCTCTCACCCGTCTGATCTGGTTCCTGGAGCAGGCTGAAGGCTGCACAGAATGAACAGTTACCATCAATATTCTGGACTACGGCTGTGCTGGTTTTGGGAACTCAACCCCCCCCACCAAACTCACTTACTCCTCTGGCTAATAAATCTGCTCTATGCAGAGGTTTTTTTTTTATAAACACCATAGTGTGTCACAGTGTTGATATAATGTGATGTTTCTGTTTTTTTCCCTCATCTTCCCTTGTGTGGTTTTTAGTTTTTCTGTTAAGGGTAGTGCCTCCTCATGAAGTCTTCATGAAGATGATCCTTGCTCTGTACAGGGTCTGTGGCTGCATAGCCCAGGGCACCTGTTCTACTATGTTTGTTATGTTCTATCTTCTTCTGAATGTGTGTTCTGAACTGTAATTTCATTGTGCTCTGTACGATGACAATAAAGGTCTCTCTAATCTAATTTCTAATATACATGTATATCACATTCATGATTCATGTATATTTAACATATTTTTCCCAAATGAGAACATGAATGCAGTGATTAGTTCAGTCCTTCTTTCTGACACCGCTCTGTCACACAAACACAAGCGGAGGGTGGGTGTAGGGCTGCACCGATTAGTTGAAATAATTGATGACATCAATTATGTTAATTTGTCGAGGCAGATTTTTTTAATTATCGATTCGCTGTATTACATAACCACCACGGGAATGTTCATGCAATTCCATTTCGGTTCCTGAATGCATCATTGCGACCATATTGGCATAAGAGTGGTGAGTTTTCCATGCTTGTCCTGAACGCAGCATCACAAGAGCGTAATGACATCAGCAGCTGCTGCTTCAGTTCAGTCTGAAGCTTGAAAACAAGCCTCGCAGCTCCTGGAGTAAAATTTACTGAACAGACCGCCTCTGAATTATCTGGTGGATTAATTATCTTGTGAACATGACGTTCGCTTGCTCAAAGTAAATAAAGTACCGCCACTTTCTTTATTTCATCCTCTATTAAACAGAGACCACCGGTGTTAGGTCGAGCCGTGTTCCCCCATCAGACGGTTCCCCCATCAGACGGTTCCCCCAGCGTCTCAAACAACAGAGGAGCTTCCCGACACACGTCTAACCTAAAGAGCACAAGCAGCCAACAAGTGTTGGACGTGTTCTGGATGTTCAAAACGTAGCTTAAATACCTTTTTATTTATTTTAACTGCATCCTCTTTTGTTTGTTTGATTTAAACTTATTTGCCTTCCATGGACCTCCATCACACATTGTTCTAGTGGTGAAATGACATCAATAGAAACACGTGGAGCTGGATTTTAATTTGTGCAATAAGACAAAACAGTCTTGTTGTTTTCAACAGTTTTCACCTTAAAGAAATAAGTTACACAACTGATGTTACAATACAAAGAGTTGGATGTTGTCTTGATATTTGTTAAATTTTATGTATTGAGAAATATGTTAAATAAAAAATAATAAATAAATGTTTATTATAGGTTTTCCAGAGTGACTTGAATTTTGCATGATTTAGTTCATTTGTTAGATTGATAACATCTTACACTATATTTCTTTTAGTTGAATTTTATATGCTTTGGTTGAGATTTTATGTTTATGTTGATGTTAAATCTTTTAAGCTTTTTTTGTTAAGGAATTGACTCTAGAGTGCATATTTTGTGTCCATGAAAAATCTGTTAAAGAAAATATTGCAATATTAAAGAACTGTTCTTGTTAATTTGCTGAAAACATTTTAAATATCCAGTGCACTCACATCAGAATAACTTATAGATTTGTTGTTAGAATAATCGATTAATAGAAAAAAATAATTGTTAGATTAATCGATTAGAAAATAATCATTTGGTACAGCAGTAGGTGGGTGTTCACTTTGTTAGAAGTCAGTAGGAAGTCATTAACTCTGTGAGAGAAGCTGTTAATGTAATTAATAGAAGAGAAGGGAGGTGTCAGCGGGGAGACGGCAACCGAGAGGTCGAGTAAATCTTCTCGCATTCCTGTGCAACTCTAACACACACACGCATATACACATAATAACGTGCCTCCCCCTTTTAAACCCCACTTTTAAACTCCTATTGACAAAGTGTGTCTTTAATTAAAAATCCCCCCTTTGACACACGCACACACACTGCACACAAACACTTGTCAAGTATTCATACACTCCAGTCAGAACACGAAGGCTTGATTTGTATTAATCCTTATCTCTAAAATGGACACCTTCTCACTTGTGTTTCCTCCTCGGCTGGCTAATTTCATGAAGAGCATAATTACAGCATTTTCTTTTTCGGCCCTTTGCATAGTTATGAGGCAGACTTTCTATCTTTGCGCCGCAGCTGAGGGTGGCTGTGTAGCGGTGGTTGGAGGCTGCATGTGTCTCGGAGTGCTTGTGGATGTGCGATTGTGGTTTTGAGGCTAAAATGAGAAGACTTAGAGGGTTGTGGGGGTGAATAATACAAGCAATATTGTGATGCCAAGTGCAAATTGGAAAAACAGCTGAAATTATGACAACCGCGTGCAGCTCCTTGTGGACAGCTATCGTGTGCAAATAGAGTTGATTTGCTAACAATGGCAAGTAAAAATGGGACAGCATACATTTCAGTGCTTTTGAACTGATGCCTGATGCAGAATGTTCTCAATAACAGTATGATATCCAGTAATCTGATTTACGTGTCTATCTGGTTTATGTGTTTCAGCAGTAGGAGGATGAAAGGCATGTTGGCTCAGATTAGAGCTGCCAAACTGGCACAATATGTGTGTGTGCAAGTGGTGTTCATGCCCAGTCTTTGGTCACTCTCCAGTACTGAGATCCGAGCTGCCCCCAGGCAGTGGCCAAGTTCCCATCCTTCTCGGATCTTCTTTTCGTCTGTTTTTATATCTTTCTCTTCCTCTAAGAAACATCCCAGTTGCCCGCTGGATGCCTCCAGTTTCCAGGCCCCCTCAAAACACTCAGTAAACAGATGCCACACATATCTCTGTGCTTTTTGTGCACAAGCACCTTTCAAGAAATCAACGATGTTCTGTCAACTTAGATAATAATTCAAGACCTGAGGCACCATAATATTTTGTCACACTTCTCCAGCTTAGCAAACATAAGCCCCTGGTGCCAGTAAAGCAGCTCTGCCTTCACTGATAATAAGTTCTGTGTCCCCAAAGATAGACTTCTGTGGACAAGTGCTGAATTCATTGTTGAATTGAATTGCAGAAATCAAGTGCTTCACGACTTCTGACACAAACAGTTCAGGCACTCAGCACACGAACAGATAGCCATTAATTTGGACTGGATTAAATAAGAATGCACTGCTGTCCAAGGGGAGGGAATGCTTTGCAATCACAGCAACTAAAGAGAAGGTGGAGTGAAAATAAATCTAATGAAATCTGTCTAAAGAGTCAAGTAAATTAAAGAAAGTTTTACTGCATGCATATAGATCAGTTCAAATGCTCCAGGTAAATCATGACAAAAATCAGAAAAAAGGAAGTTTTATGAACAATCTAACCAAATAAAAACTGATTAAAGACCTGTCTTCACATTAAATACAGAGGTAGAGACCGTGTAGGGAAGAAGAATGTGCAGTTTTGGTGCTGGTTGCTTAGAGATGAAAGGAAGCTGCTAGCTTTTAGTCTTGAATGTAGCATGTCAAGCTGTCAGAAAAAAAGAGTCCTGGCATAACCTTTAAATAAGCATGAAAAGTGATCCCCAGCTTAAAAGCTTGTTCATAACATCCTTTGAGCTTGGTGAGTTTAGACTTGTTCAGGAGCTTCAACATGACAACTACTGCTTCCAAGTCTACGTCACATTAAATAGGCAGCAATGGGAGAGACCGTTGTTGTTTTTAGGTGAAGATGCTTCAAGATTTTTTTAAATAAAAGGCATAGTAGTGCTTTAAAGGGGGGTGCATTATGTGTTTTCCAGGCACATAGTTCAATTCAAGAAACTATGTTACAATTAGTTGTTCCGAAAAATCTATATGAATGAAAAATAAACTTAAGTTTGCATCACAGCATCTAAACATCTTGTAATTGGCCTCTGTCTTTTTAAGAACCTCCTACCATTTCAGACACTCCCACTTCTGGACATTTTCTACCATTTTGGGGGAGGGGTGCTCTGTGTGGTGGGAGCTTGGCTTCAGACTGAGTTCTAAGGAGGAGCTTTGTAAAAATAGGCGGTGCTTTGTACCAGCAGGAGTTTGGGCAGCTCCACATGGCTACCACAGGAGATTCAAGGATTTCTCAAAGATACATGCCTAAGTGCTAGCAACACTCTGGATATGTTTTTGATGAGGTGGTAATAAATAGTTTATGTTTAAAAAACACGTACTTGCATCCTAATTCATTTTTAGAGTGGACATGAAAACTATATCAGTTTGTTGAAAGTTTAACTGTGACCTTCCTGAATTACTTCTCTTTAGAAGTAATTCACTATATATATATAT
>NW_013952552.1:37262-41820 GCF_001266775.1 Austrofundulus limnaeus
CTTGCTTATGCAGCTCAACAATCCTACCACGTTCAAAGTCAGTGAGCTTTTTTACTTTTACCATCAGGAGGTCTTGACAGTGTAAAGACTTGCACGTTGGAGATTTTTATTCAAAATTGTTTTCAAATATGTTACTGTGCCCTGGCACAAAGGTAGGTAAAAATGTTTTTGCCCATACATGTGTTCATTTGAAACCTATAAACAAGTGAGAGCAAAACTCTAATCATTAGCTGTACATTGTCAAGTCATTACATTCTAAGCACTGACTTACACTTGTTTCATTAAAATCACTCAAGTCGTTACTCTTTCAGACCATGTGTGAACTCTAATCAAATTACATGTGTAGGTTTAAGAAGGATGAGCTGTAGAGGCAGCTGCTTGTCTGCCTGTAAGTATTCCTGTGAATTAACTGTGAACATGTGGGTGCAAATGAAAGCAGAAAGAAGTTAGGACTGACAGAAAAACAGAGAAGGTGGGTGGTCTTGGTTTACCTTAGTCAGTTTAATCACTATAATTCAGTCTTAAGCTGGCAGACCAAACACAGCGTAGCAAATCTGTCCTCATTCAGGGTTTATGGATACTTAAAAACAAACAAAAAAACAACAAGTAAGTTAGTTTCTGCAGCATAGTAGATTGAATACTGCAACAGCTTTGCTGTTGCTCTGTGAGTTGATACAATTTGCACACGAAGCGTTACCTCAATAAATATGTATAGAACTAAAAACAGTGCATGCAGTTTGATAAAGTTGCTCCTGACTTACTTTTTATATTATTTTATTTCTATTTTGTTTTGACAGTTGTACATTAATGTGTGTAAAACACTGAAAAACTATAACAAAACATTCAGTTTTTTATGGAAACCTGATACCTAAATTGTAAAAGATGGCTTGCAATTTAGCACAGAGATCTGTTTTTTTCACAGATATGGTCAATCTTTTGTGTGTACAAAAAGAATGCAAAATTGTTTGAATGGTGCACAGTGCAACATCAGTTTTTTTTTTCAGCAAGAACACATGACAAATTGCATGTTCTCTGAAAAGCAGAACACAAGGATACAAAAAATTACAACGGGCAGAAAATTTAAAAGAACTTTTCAGCATGAAATAATCAAATCTTGTCCTATCAGAGGAAGGACATCATTTTATATCAGATAATTTGTAAAGGGGAAACTAAATTAAATTACAAAAACTTTATTATTAAACTTTAAGTAAATAAAGTAATACAAAACAAACAAACAAACAAAAAAACATACAGACGGAGATAGAAAACTAAATCTGGGGAAAAAAAAGAAAATCCCATTTCTATAGAGGACTATGAGTACAATCCATCCATCCATACGTCCATACATCCATACATCCATCCGTCCGTCCGTCCGTCCATCCATCCATCCATCGTGTTAAAGTGTTCCCAGGCCAGAGGATACACAATCCTTAAACCATTTTTTTTATCTGCCTTGCCTCTCCTTTCAATGAGAATTGTCTGGAAAATATCTAGAGAGAGATACCCAATAGGCATCCGAATCAGGTACCATACTGTTTTTTTTTTTTTTATTTATTTATTTTTTTTGAGTGGACGAAGAATGGCTTTACAAGAAACAGGAGGAGGAGAGGGATTATTCAGGGATGAGGCAAAAAGAATTCAGAGCGTGGGTCAGAAGCTGTGGATCACATGTAGTAGTGGTACCAGTGAGAGGCAAGTTGAGAGGCATGGGTCCAGAGTCCAGAATCAAGGTTGTGGGATCAAGGTCAAGACAAAGCATGGGAAGTAACGCTGGAGAATCTACCAGGCACAACTCTTTGATAATCTGGCACTGAGCATGAGCAGGACCTTGGCTTAAGTACACAGAAACACAGGTGTGTGCAATAATCTTGATTACCTGATGTGAGCATGACGTGGCAAGGAAGCTGTGATGGGCAGGGCAGAGAGTGAATCATGATAAAATATTAGAATTTGGTTGATAATTATTAGGTAGAGACATCATTATGTTTGATTAGGGGTTAGTCAAAAAGCTTTATTATATATAAAAAAGAACAAACTGACTTTGGAAAGCTGGATTATAGGTATGTCTGCATCTACAGTAGGCATAAGAAGGAAGCTTATCCAGGCTTGGGAATCTTTTGGGATCTAGACTCTTTAAAAGTTTTAAAACTTGATTGACAGAAAATGGAACAAAAGAGAAGGTGTGACTACTGGAGACATGCCTGTTAAGGGAAAAAGTTGAAGGTTCCTGGCAGTAAAGGCCCCCACATACTCTGGCGTACTTCACTACGCGGAGATCCGCGTGGACTCGAGGCAGACTCGAAGTGGACATCCGCCGGACAGGTCTACGCAGAGATCAGTGTGTTGCACAATAAACAGCAAGTTCACGCTGAACTGTTTTGGATGCGACATCAAGCACTTATCACTCAGAATTGGTATGTCTGCACACAATTTGTGTGGACTCTGTGTGGCTCACGGACTGTACACAGTATACCCGAGTATGTGGGAGCCTTAAATCAAACCTCTTCCAGACTGGAGTTGGACACCGTTTGTCACAGATTCTGTTCATAACAATTTTTAGACAGAATTTACTAGTGCAGGCGGGGTGTCTGTGTGTGTGTGTGTGTGTGTGTGTGGGGGGGGGGGGGGGAGGGCAGCAACCTCAGGATTCCATCTCTATTTGCAGATAGTATGGTCCTGTTGGCTGCTATGAGGATCAGCACCTCTAATTTTGGGTCCATGGTCCTCAGTCAGAATGGGATGGACGACCCCCACTGGGTTAGGATTGAGGTGCTGCCTCAAGTAAAGGACTCAAAATATCTTGGGGTTTTGATCACAAATGAGGGAAGAAAGGGTCTTTAAATAGATCAGTGTAGGTTCTGCAGTAATTTTGCTGTATTCAGTCTTAGTCAGATAATGATTATCTTCTGTTTAAGTCTTCCACTTATCACTCAGAGCAACACTCACCTCTACAGTCATTAGTAAACTACTTCAAAGAGGTCATCACATAAAAGCAATGTGTTGACACTTGTCAGCCTCCCTGAAAGCAGCTTGTCTGAAAATAACTCATATCCCAGAAAGTTTCAGTCAACATCCCCTGATTAGTCAACTTTTTGTCCATTTACTTGTTTCTCCTATGTGAAAAAAAAACACTGATCCCTTCCTCCTGTTAATTTTAATCATTTTGCTATTGTGCTATTTGTCCTGCATTTGTGGCCAAGTAACATTTTTAAACAGAAGTCATTGTTTTGACAAGTATTGTAAAGTTGTACCATACATTTATAGAGTCCAACAGTGTTGATCCATTAAAACACGCCCCACGTAGCTGTAGTCGGTCAGCTCCAATCCTTTCTCGCTTCAGATCCAGTCAAACATTAGCCATCCAGCTAATCAGCAGCAGCAACAACAACAACAGAAGGAGGTAGGACTTCAGCAGCACCGCTTAGCAGCTCCAGCAGAACTCCAACACAGCAGCTCAGCTCAGCCAGTCCCGACACCTCTCCTCGCTCTGCAGACCTCAGACCTGCTGCAGCTACCAGACCTCTCGTCTCCTCAGTGCAGCATGTTGCCCCAGCGCTGCAGAGACACCACCCGTCTTCAGCCCAGACGCTCCTTAAGACGAACTCCGACCTCCTCGGCTCCTCCCCTTCAGGACCTTAAAAGGAAGCACACCTGACAGAAGGCACCTGCCAGCCTAATCAGTGTTAAGCATGGGGCGCAGCAGGGCCGTCACACTGGGACTTGTGAAAAACTCTCACAGAGGTGTAACTTGAAGATCACATGGTAGGGCTCCACCAAATATTTCTTGTACACAAGTCATACGCCTTTAGTTTACCAGGTCTGTTTGGTAACTTCCTTTGCCACCAGACTCCACTCACCACCAGGTTGTGATCCGTTGACAACTCTGTCCCTCTCTTTACTTGAGTGTCCAAGACATAAGTCTGATGCATGTCTAAAAACACATGGTCACAAAATCTATCATTGACCTTTGGCCTAAGGTGGCCTGATACCAAGTAGACTTGTGAAACACCCTATGCTTTAACATGACGTACAGTATAAGCACAAATAACAGTTAGACCATTACCTCCTGCAGTCTGAAGCTGCAGAGAAACTATCTCTTGTCTCATTGTCTGGTTAACAGAGGAAAACTCCAACACCAAGTCATGCAGGCTTGTAAGTTTACCCACACCGATGCTTCTCTCTCTTCAGAACTCCAGAGTAGGGGAGAGATCATCCTTTCATTAGGTGTTGGGTTCCAGGGTTTTGATTTGTTCATAGACTTAAGGCAACTTTATGTAATTTGTATCCCTCAACCTAACTCACAAGCTCAGGCTCCTCACCTTCCACTGAGGTTACAATTTATGCACCTGAGCAAATTATGCTGCTAAGAATCAACATGGCCAGTGACCCTCCTTCACCTTTACACAAGAAATGTGAATGGCAACTGCTGTAAAGTGAAAACACTAAAATTCAGCATGATGTCCAAATCACTTAAAATCACTAAGCTGGAAATAAACATCAGGAGACAGGACTAACTAATTGTGACTGACACACACACACACACACACATATATATATA
>NW_013952552.1:41950-53405 GCF_001266775.1 Austrofundulus limnaeus
TGTGTGTGTGTGTGTGTGTGTGTGTGTGTGTGTGTGTGTGTGTGTGTGTGTGTGTGTGTTAACAGTAGTTATTTTGGACACCAGATGTATGCTTGTGGTTGTTTATGTTCCAACAGAAGTATTATCAGTGATGTCTGGATTGTTAGCAGCCACCCTATAGTACATCTACAGGCTCTAAAGAAGACAGCATGAGGTGACCAGTCTGATTCCTCTTCTTCAGTGTTGGTGCTGTCTGTGTTTTACATCCATTTAAGGTATATAGCCACACTTATACTAAACTGTTACATTCTATTGATGCAAGTCAGTGCCTGCTGAGATGCAGACACATTTTGGTTGATACAGACAGGTTGATGCTGGAGGGTAAGTGAATCTGGGGACACATTAAATGGCTTGTCCTCTCGCCGCCAACTCTCAAAGGCTGAGCCATGCCTTTTACCGTGCTGCTGGTTTGCTATCTCTGATTTATAAAGCTGCTAACAGGAAAGAAGGGGAATCTCTGCCAAAAGCTGTGCTCAAATCACACATGACACATCAACAACCAAGAAAGAAGGCAGTCAAGAAAATTAGCTATTAAAAAGGACAGGGGAGCGGATCAGGAGTGACACAAGATGAGTCCTCTATCCTTTCCTGTATTAGCACTGGCTGCTGTCCTACTTCCTGAACTTGTAAATATTTGAAATTATTTATTTTATTTATTTTTTGTCTTGGCTATCTTGCTGTTTAATTCTGTCCTTTTCATCAGACACTCTGTCTGTTGGGCACTTCATTGTTTGAATGTGTTGTCTAACTGTCTGTTCATAAATAAATGCTATCTGTGCCTCTGCTATACAGACCTGTCTGTCAGTGCTGCTTTTTTGTAAACAAATGCGATGTTTTCCTTTTCAGAATTCAATGTCAGACTTTGAATATATGCATCATCCTGCAAAGCCAATAAAATGTTGAATTCTTGTGCTCTTGGTGGCTTGGTGTCAGTTGATACAGTATTAGGCAACTCTACAAACACTGTTGTTAAAGACTCTACACAACAATTTGCTTTCTGGATATGCTGCTTCACATTTTCATCACTGATTGTGTTTATTTTTGTGTTACTTAGTTTCGAATATGAGAGACTGACTTAAGAAAAAATGGAAACATTGCAAACCATATAATCTTGTTAAGAGATCCAACATGAACAATGAGTGAGTGCAGCGGCAGCAGAGACAGAGTACCCTTAACGTTGGGCCTGCAACAGATTAGCTGTAGGGTTTGGCTTGCATGGTGAGTTTTTTCCAGCTCCCCTGCTAACCTGGTCCAAGAGAGTTGTGCAAGGACAGGAATGGATGTGTAAAATAGCAGAAAAAAACTATTTTTAAGTACTAAGAGTGGAACAATATTATGACTGTCTTCCCATGGAAGGAGGTTTTTCAAATTAGCTGCAATTCAGACACATTTTATTAGACCGTGAAGTGCATAGCAAGGTCATTATCCAGTGTAAAGGGGGTGTATTAAGCACACTATGTTTATCATTATTATTTTTCCTTGTGCTGTACAGTATGACTTGCCTAAATACCTTACACAATACAAAGTTAGATTTTTTTCTGTAGAATAATAAGGCTTTAGGTACATGTAATCCTCTTACATAAAGGAGACATGTCATGCTTTAAATCCTTCCTTTTTGCATTTAAATCATTTAGTTGGAGTCTATATAAAGTGGAACTGCAATGCTTTGGTCGGAATTCCTCTTTATTGTAACTCCAAAAGCCCACTCCTTGTCTAAGGTGTGCCTCAGAGCAACTCGTTTCGATGTGGTCTCTTTAAATCTACACGAGCTTCACACCCTGACCCCCTCCATCTTTCAGGGTGGTCCATTGTCGATTGATAGGGGGGTTTACAACTAGAAATCGACCACTACATGTTTTTGAGGCCGATGCACAGTGTTGTATAAAGTACCTCAAAGTGATCCTTGAGTAAAAGTGCAAGTATCTTCAGAGTTGTAAAGTAACTCAGTACAAATACTTCTTTACTGTATTTAAGTAGAATTTTTGGGTATTTGTACTTTACTTGAGTAATTATTTTTCAGCCTACTTTTTACTTCTACTTCTTACATCTTCACACTATTATCTGTACTTTTTACGTCTTACATTTTTAAAATAGACAAGAAGTAGAAAGTCATTAATTTCATTTTTGCTTATTTTCATTCCAGCTTGTTATTGTAAAAAATAAATAAAGTGTGCCTCCTCTAGAGTGGTGAATGAGAAGTATAAATACATAAAAGTCTGATACCATATTAGTTTGTACACAAACAAATCATGTCACACTCCAGCAGGACATAATCATTAAAATAAAAGGACTGTACTTAAGAAGTATTTGTATTTCATGAATTATATTATTGCATTTGGGCGCAGACCTCAGGTAAATTTTTATTTTGGAGAAAATGTTTGGGAAGCCTTGAAATATGTATATAAACTGAAACAGCTAGACCAGTGCATCCTAAATTTAACATAAATTAATTATTTTAACATGATATAGTCATTTCAGCATTTTTTCCTAATAAATGTCCTTACAGAAAATCTATCTGCTCATTTTAAATCAATATTTTTACTTTTAATACTTAAGTACAAAAAATATCAGATACTTTAAGACTTTTACTCAAGTAATATTCCTTTAACTTTTACCAAAGTAATTTTTGGTAAGATACTTGTACTTTTACTCAAGTATCACTTTGTGGCACTTTATACAACATTGAGTATCTTATAAAATTACTTTGGTAAAAGTTAAAGTCTCCACTAAGGTATTACTTGAGTAAAAGTCTTAAAGTATTTTTTGTACTTAAGTATCAAAAGTAATTATCTGACACAAAATCTACTTATGTATTAAAAGTAAAAGTATTAAGTAAAAGCGAGCAGTTATAGTATTTTACAAAATGACATTTATTGGGCGGCGACTTCTCCAAATTTTTTTTCTAACGGCGTGCAGCTGTGATGGACTGTGTACAAAGAAATACCGTGTCAGAATGGTATTTATTTATACTTCTCATCCAACCACAAATAAATTTACTCTATCCAGGAGACACAATTTATCAGGATATTTTTTATATAATAAAAACCTTGAATAAATTAGGAGTAACAACTTTCTACTTCTTACCTTTTTTTTAAAAAAAATGTAAGGAGTAGAAAGTACAGATAATTATGTAAAAATGTAATGAGTAAACATAAAAAAGTACGCTGAAAAATAATTACTCAAGTAAAGTACATTTAACCAAAATTTCTACTTAAGTACAGTAACAAAGTATTTGTACTTAGTAACTTTACAACTCTGCCGATGCAGATGCTGATTATTGTGACATCAATCGAACCAATCCCCAATATGTCCTGCTGATTTTTGGGGGCCTGATTCTTGAAGCCAATATTGCTTTTTCTTCCTTCACTTACATGATAAAAATGACACAGTGATAACAAATGTTGCACAAGCCTAGAATCAAACAAACACTTATTAACAAAACAAACGTTACATAATAACAACGGATAGCAAACAATGTAGAACATTTAAATATATAACAAAAAACAATCTTAAGTTAAGATTGTTTTTATTGTATCAGCAAAAACATGCATATATCAGCTGATGCCAATATAAGAAAAATCCATCCATCCAATATCTATACCCGCTTCTGCCTTTTAGGGTCACGGGTGTCATTGGTGTCCATATCCAGCAGTCACAGTGCGAGGGGCGGGGTGCACCCTGGACAGGTCGCAAGTCCTTCATCACAATACAAGAAAAACACCACAAATATCGACCAAATATATCCGCCAGCCAATGTATTGTTTGACCTCTATTTACAACTATATAGCAGTGCAGAAACATTTTATTTACAAACCTTACTTTATATAAATTTATTTAAAAGATGTCAACAAGGGAAGACTTATTCATCCAGCCTTACTGGAGCCAAAATCTGACCCAGAGTGAGAGAATGAAGACAATATAACTGTATTTGGTCTACGTTTAAATGTTAAGTCACAAATATTGTGATGTAATAGTTCTGAAAATGTCATGGAAAACAGACAAAACTGAACAGGTTGAAAAATATGACCCAAACAAAATATAATGACATATACACAGCACATGCATGCATGTGTGTTAGATATGTCCATGGCTCTCTTCGTGCAATGTGCATGTGTGATTTGAGAGGATCTAAGGTAGAACTCCAACAAATGTCCAGTTGCACGTGCACACATCATTTGTGCTTGGCAGCATGGCAGTTTATTAAAGTCATCATTAGCAATTCT
This sequence comes from Austrofundulus limnaeus, assembly GCF_001266775.1. Classification (NCBI taxonomy): domain Eukaryota; kingdom Metazoa; phylum Chordata; class Actinopteri; order Cyprinodontiformes; family Rivulidae; genus Austrofundulus; species Austrofundulus limnaeus. Next base: position 46,213 of record NW_013952552.1, read on the forward strand.
TAGAGACCTGCATGTTCTAACCTCTCTGCAGTTTGGAGAGGCTAATTATCCTTCCGAAAAGCTAGCTGAAGGACGGTCATGTTTAGCAACACACACATACTCGCACGTACACACATTCTCACGGATGTTTAGTTAAATTTACACCGATATGCCTAAATTTACATATAAATAAGACAAATGCCATAGCTGGGGATAGATGGGCTGATTTTATAACTCATAAGTAGCTTGCATACAAATTCACACATAAAACACTCACCACAAAACACCCTCAATGTTGTTTTTTTATCTCGTTTTTTTTTATGAGCAGAGAAATGGGCCAATAGCTATGTCTCATTAACATAGGCTGTCATGATAAATTTGTAAAGTGAGTAGGAGACTCCACGCAGATAGTGCCTTGTCAAGGTGTCGGCTCTTTATTCTACCAAGAATCTTAACGTAACGCTTGTCACACTTGATGCTAATATGAGTGAAACCTCATTCTGTCAAAAGCTTTAAGTTGATGCGCACACAAGCCACAAAAATAAAAATAAAGAAGAGATGGAATATGTTTTTTATAGATAACATATTTTTATGTTAGAACATGGCTTCCACATTATGAATACGCAGTGCCAGGAACGGCTCCATCTGTGCATGTTTGCTTCACTTGCATAAACAAAGGAGCACAAGTCTCCTTTCCAGGTGATATTTGACTCAGAAATCAGGTGTCACTCAACTGATAATTTATTCCATGTTGCCAACAGAGTCAAGCAGCTGGAACTTTTATAGTAATTTGAGCAAAACTTCTCCATGATACGGTGTACCTTGTACATATGTCATACAACTTCTCCTTAGAATGTTTACATTTTATTTTATTTTCATCTAAGGTGTTTATCTTTATTCTCCAATTACTTTTACTTGAACGGTTGCAGCTGTAATAACTGTAATTTTCCTCTGGGATCAATAAAGCATTTCTGATTCTGACTCTAATATAAAGTAAAGACTGCCACTTCTTATCTCTGTTGTCACATCCCTGTGATTTGTGGCATGAAGGTTTTATCTATACTATCCAGGGAAGAACAAGGAGGATCTTCTTGTGAAGCTAAAAAGATGAGCTTGAATATCATGCATTATAATCACTTTATAATCAGAATACAGGCCCCATGGAGACCTGTAGTAGTATGTTGTGGCTATAGACAATGAGTAAGTGGAGTTTCCTTGCATACTGATGGGCTTACAGTTTGGTGTTTTGCTTTTGCTTCCACTTGTACAGTTTGAGCTTTGTGTTGTCATTTCAGTATCGCAAGAAAAGAGTTGTGTCAACCTCTAGGTTCTTGATAAAGTGAGTTATTTGCCATTCATTAGGTGTGAAGGTGCACGTGTGTATTCGGTAAGAGTACTTTGGACAACCTGTTTAGTTGAATGTTGATAAATAATATGTAAGTAATGAATATGTATTAAGCTAGGAACAATACCAGCCTGGCATTAACATGCATCACCAGGCTTTGAGCATCCAGCTGGTATCTGATGATCTCTGCAGATAATTTAGCTGGGTTAAAATCTCACCTGGCACTTGAATCAGTCTCCACACCTTCCAAGTGTTCTCATTAAAATTTTCTGATGAGAGATTTCAGTTGTTGAAAAGATGCTGCATAAAAAATATTTGCTGCCTTTCAGTGAACCTTTATGTCAGTTTAAGATTCTTTAAGTTTATTATTTGCAAAGATGGTCTTACCTTGATTTTTTTTTTCCATTTAAATGCACAAGTGTTTTACTGTATGACTTACAGACTGTAAACTCGGGGACAAATCAACAACACAAACACATCCTTTAACATACTCTTTAAAGAGTTTGCTGTGTGCAGGAGGTGTTTTGGTGAATGTTAATGCAGCCGTTAAACAAAACATTTAACAATAGTAAATGTTTGCTGTACAATCAAGGTTTCTGTTGTCATAACCATATAAGGTTGAAGCAGCACATAATGAAACGAGACAGCATTTCTGCATGCCCACGCTGCTGCATGTAAGGCAGTATGAATAATACAGATGTTTTAAAAAGCGATATGAATCACAGATCATATGGCAGCACGATGGAACAGCGGTTAGCACTGATGCCTCACAGCATGTAAGTCCTGGGTTGAATCCCTGGTTTGGACCAGGGGGTCTCTCTGTATGGAGTTTGCATGTTCTTCTTGTGCTTGCGTGAGTTTTCTCTGGGTACTCCGGTTTCCTCCCATAAATCAAAAACATGTCCAATGTGTTGCCTTCAGGCCCAGGGGTCGGATTTATAAAACTGGCGTACGCACAATTTGAGCACAGAAACTTGCGTACGCCACTTTTTACGCCAAGGTTGTGATTTATAAAATCCAAACTTGACGTGAAAATGTGCGGTGCCTCACGCCAGCTCTGACCCATGCGTACGCTCATTTTGGAGACGTGAAGCTGCGACACAGATGGTGAAGTGAGGAATTAGAGCCGCACTGTGTAATGATCACTGTCAGATATTTAATTTATCTTCATCAGACTTAGATTTTTATTCAACTTTATCATCAGCTTTCTTAACAGTAATATTTATGCTTCTGCTGCTGAGCCATGAGGACCTTTGAAATAAAAAAAAAAAACTTAAATCTTAAATAAAAGTTCCCGTGCGCAAATCCCAGACAGCAAAAGTCACGCTTTGGATACACGCGCAGGGCGCATTACCTCGCCAGTGTTTGTCGCGCGGTGGGGCGGCTGCTTGCGCGCTGGGCTGTGGTGTCTGCCGCGGATAACAGAGCAGGCAGGAGGGGGAGAGGACGAGGAGAAGAGCGGTGGACTTATTTCTAATTTTATCTGACTTATTTAATTTTATTTTTATTGTTTGTATTGTCCTTCAGGCTCTGATGGAAAATTAATTTGAAGCTGAGTTTTTTTTTTATAAAAATCGTTAGATTACTCTAAAGCAAAATGAGGGAAAATCTGTGTAAATTACAGACATTCTGTTCACGTGAGCAGCTGTCAGTCAGCACCTGTCAACCTCCAGACAGACGAAGGAGCGTGTCTGAACCAATCACTTTTGTTGACACTGATCAGCTGACTGATTTAAATACATCTTAACATTCATGAGGTACTTTACATTGACTGTTTATGGTTGAATGTGGGCGTGTAGAGGGTAGAACCTGAGGTGGGACCTCGTGCGCAAACTCTGACGTGCGGCTGTGATTTGTAAATGAAAGATGCGCAGAAACGTGCGTACGTATGGTTTTATAAATCTGAAATTTTTTTTGGCGTACGCCATTTCTGCCTTTTGGCCGTACGTTCACTTTTAGTATGGTTTCCACGCAATCCTTTATAAATGAGACCCCAGGTCTCTCTTGTAAACGAGTTCTGTGATCTCAATGGGATTTGCCTGGTTAAATAAAGGATTATTGACAGAGGTCTGCACTAATGTATCTCAAGTGTCCAAGAGTAAATAAATGCAGATACTGCAGAACAACAGTGACATCACAACACAGTACATATGACTGTGCTAGAGAGCCAATCAGTGCTAAAATTGTGAAATCTGTTGGATACTGGTTTAGCCCCGAGTGCTTAAAATAGTATTGGCTTGAGAATTACTCTATAACTTGATCCAATTGGAAATATTAGCATAACAGTAGAATTTATTATAGTTAAGTTTCAGCTCAATATAAGCAGTCTCAGTGCATCAGTGTTCCCTAATAATATAAAAAACAATAGCGTTTGGTAGGTTTTCATTAAATTTTTGCTTCTCTTCATTTCCCTATACTGAGCATGTAGATATTGACAGAAAGAGGAACTATATTTTGACTAACAGAAGCAGACTTTTAGCAGAAGACCACCTCCTTCAACCGATGAAGAAATACAAGGACAAGAAACAACAAAATTACTACACCAGGTTATTTGTGGTAAAGACGAAATACTCCATCTCTGAGAACATCAAGTCTCAGAGGTGGAGCCACTTTGTGAATCGAACATGATCAATTCACCCCCCGCAGATAACAGTTGGAGAGATCATTAAATGTTGCTTTTTTTCTCCCTCTCTCCCTCCAACTTATCTCCGCTCATTGCCTGAAAAACAAATGCATCAAACTTGTTTTGTTCTTCTTTTGCAAACTTCAAAAGATTAATTTGTGGAAATGCCACAGGAGAAGTTTTCCTCTCTTGATTCCTTCGTAACGGTCATGTTGTTGCAGACGAGCAGCGCACAAACACACAAGAGTTGGGTGAAGCTTTCTACTCTGCAGTCAGACAGATCTGCAGTTAAACAATATAATTTGATTACATTTAATTCAGACTCAAACTAAAACTATAAAATCATACAAAAGGTTAGTGTAGTGCCTTTCTTTGTTCAGGAATTGTATAAATAACCAAAATAATCTTGTTTTAAAGGATACACAAACTAAGCAGATTTTCAAATTTCCTCTAAAATCAAATATTGATTGTTTTCCCTTTTGATTTCAAGGTTCTATTAAATTAATTTGTTTAATAGTATTAAAAAAGAAAAAAACTTTTATATAAATGAAAATTTCTAAAAGCCTTTGATTGAAAAGATTTGTGCTCCCTTAAGTGTCTAAAATGTATTAACCAAATGTCTCTTAGACATCGTAAAAAACATACTAAATAAAATAAAAAATGTCTATAATTTGCATGATTACATTATTTGAAGTTTGTTAATTAAAATTCCCTGATTAATTGCATTGCGCAACATAGCAATCAAATCTGCTTGTTAAAATTACTTTAAAGTTCTTGTTCATTACAGCCTATTATGGATCTGATCAAATAACACAAATTGGCAACAATGTTAAACGAATATTGTATTGACTACAACAGGAGGCAGAGGATGCAGGTTTAATTAAAATAGCTGATTAGAGTCAGCTCAACATCTCCTCTCAACCTGGCTTGGATGTGTCCCATGTGAGAAAACTTTGAAATGAATCTTTGTTTGTTGACACAGATCGGAATAAAAGTAAACTAGGAATTAAATGATCTTAAACAGGCTTCCAATGTTAATGTTGTCCCACATCAAGATAGCAATCAAAGCTGGGTGGATCTTTTTTTTTAAAGCAAAATAAGAAAACAACCTTTAGATCAAAATGAGTCTTTGGTGTTACTTTAAAACATTTATGGCTAATGCATTGCTTTAACCACAGCTAATGTGTAAGTATAATAAAGTCTCATAACAGGGACAAATTTTAATTCTAATCAGTAAAAGCTGTTTTATAAACCTATTATGAATACATGTCAGGTCGGACATTAAAAAGAAAAAGGAGGAATGAGGAAACAGGGAGCCTACTGCATTCTCAACACACCAGAACTCACCATTACACTGCAAAAACCAGTCACATGAGAGAGTTTTAAAGTTTGCCATATGCAAATTGAAGTTCTTTTGTCATGTCTATAAACTCAGGCCTCATCTGGAAAACACTGTTTTTCAAAAAAAAAAAGTTTTTACGGTAATTGTCCTTTCTAAAATAGCCTTGTAAACATAATTGTTTGTTTTCATTTACATGAAAATACAAATAAATAAATAAACAAACTTATAAATAAATAAATAAATAAATAAATAAATAAATATATAAATAAATGATCCAAATTAACCGTAGTAACTCTACCAGATTTGTATGTGGCACTGGGTAAGTGTGCATTCACAAATGTTGTTCCTATCTGGACAAGACTTAGATTCAACTAATCATTTCAAACTAATGTTTCACTACAACCGGATCATACAGATTGCATATCACACTAAACAAGGATTCGGCCCCAGCATGCACTAAGGGTTGTGGTTTACTTAACACTTGACTCTTTCTGACTAATCATCTTCTCTACTTTTGATGCCCTTTCTTTATTGGCGTTGTAATCATTGTGTCATCCTTGGGGTCACTCAACCCCTTGCTGTATTTTGCTGTTTATCTGACTCACAGTGGACCTCCCACTAGGGAGTTGAGTCTTGTCACAAGGAGAGACAGCAGCCTTGGTCTGAGCTTGGCAGACTTCCAGGAATATGAAAAGACTCACACCAAACGCACACACACAAACACACATGCTGACTTTCCCTGGAAAGAAAAGCTAGGCGCTTGCTCCAGCCCACTGTGAACCATCAGCTGATATAAGGTCCACTCACATGGACACAGAAACATTGAGACAATGATTGGACTTAGTTATATATCAGTCATTTGTATGACTGAATCCTTACGTGGTGTCCCAGAGGAGTGAAACATATGTTTGCTCGCTCAGCACTCGGGGAAACGTGGCAGAGCTTGGTACGAGGGGGTGGAGGATGTTTCTGACAGAGCTGCCTTATTATGAAAATACAAGCCTACCTGTGGGATTTAGTGTGCAAGCTGGAGCTACCATCATCTGTCAGTGCTTTTTATCCTCTACTACTGTTAGCATCACCATTAACATCCCACCTCTGCTGAGGCTCAGTGATTAATCACTGTCACAAACTCGTGTTTTATATCCTGTATATTCTATAGTTGAGTGTTTTTGATCCTTGTGTCCAGCAGTTGAAGAAGTTTTATGTTTTTATACAAGCAAAAGAGCATAAATAGATAGTTCAGTTGTGATTTTAAAAAGTGCTTTTCCAAGTTTTCTTTTAATAGCTGCAGTAATGTTTTCACGATTATTGAGGTATTTTCAATAATAATGCCACGAAAAGCTGCTGATAATGTAAATTTCTGTGTGTGTGGTTGTTTATCTGTTATAAAAAAATATTTTATGAAACAATAGCCAGATTCTAAAGATGAAAATGAACGATTGCATAATGATGCACATCTACAATGGATTAACTTTTTTTAGAACAGTTTAAGATGGCTGCCACAGCTGACTGACCTTAGCAAACACAAAAGCGGCTGTGATTCATTAAGTGTTGCAAATACTAAACTAAGCACCAACACTATTGCGTTATTAGCTCGACGCTAGTGTGACAAACTAACAAGCTAAACTGAGGTCCTCCATCCATATTTTCAGTTGCAGGCTGAGTCATTTTTGCGTTCCCCTCTCTGTTATGTGGATGGAGGACCTCAGTGACGAGAGGAGAATGTGTGGTGCTGAGCTAATACATATACAGTACAGTATATGGTGATAGCATCGGGGGGCCCGAGGAAGACCCAGGACACGCTRGAGGGACTATGTCTCTCGGCTGGCCTGGGAACGCCTTGGAGTTCCCCCGGAGGAGCTGGAAGAAGTGGCTGGGGAGAGGGAGGTCTGGGCCTCCCT
>NW_013952552.1:53895-55578 GCF_001266775.1 Austrofundulus limnaeus
GTCTTTATTTTACAGTTAAAGTATATGTTTATCAAATAAAGTCTAATGTTACAACTAATCAGGGATCCTTTTAAATCATTTGCATATGAAACAAAGAACTCAGAAAACAAAAGTAACACAACTGTGTCAAATAAAAATACTGAACAGTTTTCATGTGATTTGTGATATTTAGGAAAAGTTTATATCAAAAATTGCATTTACATTCATGGACAAAAAACATGCAGGATCACATCAAAACCCAGTTATGATATTGTTGTTAAAATTGTCTAAATTGATAGATGAGGCGACTGCCTCATTAAAAGATTCATCTGAATGTACTGTAGTTCCATTATCACGGGATCATTTTCCCACCGGAATTTATTTTTATTATGTCTTAATTACTCGCTTTTGCTGCTTATTGGAATGCAAAACATCTTTTAAAAGTAAATTACAAATGTGTAATTTATATGCAACAGCAATACAGAAGCAATTAATGCACACATTAAGAGTAATGCTCATGTTCATCATGATGATGAGTTCCATCTGAGACACTGTTGATGCTCTAATTAAAGCTTAGCTCTGTGGATATTTTGGCAGCCAAAACATAATAGACTAGAAGTAAAAAAAAAATAGGAGAGAGAAAAAACATCCAGTTTAAATTTTATTAAAATGTGTGAGTGATTTCTCTTCTGACACTACTGCCCATCCCTGAGGTGTTTATCTTTTTTCTTCCTCTTCACCAGTTGTTTATCATTCTGTTTTCTAATAAACTATTTATCCATGTGTACTGAAGCTGAAAAGCAAAAAGTGGTTTGTGTTTGTGTGTGTGTGTGTGTGACAAGGAATGATAAGGCAGTTTGAAAATCTTTTTTTTTTCCTTTCTCTCAGCTCTGCTTTCACACTGTCTCTCTCTGTGAAGTCCAGTCTCCCACAGTTAATGTTGAATAGATATTTACAGCTTATTTTAAAAGATTAATCTCACTGTACTGGAAGATGATACCATAATTTGAGGGGGGAAATGAGTTTTATAGCATTTGGAGGAGTGAAAATTTGGAGCATTTCCAGGAGAAATAGAGGAACAACATCAATAAAACTTTTAAATGTTGGGGAGGAGAATATTAAAGTCAAAACAATACTTAGCAGGGAATTGGCTAAATTGTTTGAAAATGGGAATGATGTGATGTATAGATGTGGTTATATTGACATTACAACCAGCAGAGTTCTGGACCACGTAAAGTTTATGGATAATTTTGCATGGTTGGACAGAGAGGAAATAATTATGACAATCGATACCACAGGATTGCAACAATGAAAGTAGCTGTGTTGTTGGCTCTGAGCAATTTATGAAGAGAGTTGCTGTGTAGATAAAAATAAGATGAATGCATGAGAGCACTGATGTGTTCAAAGACGACACCTACTTTATTAACAGACTTGTCACTGGCAATTGAGAAATAAGAACAAAAATCTTTTGTATCCTTATTGAGTTTAGGCCAATTTGGGACAAACTTGCATCTAATTTCTGCTGAACAATTTGACAAAAGCAAGGGAATAAAGAAGTATGCTTATCAGACAGGTAGCTGTGTGTTATCAGCACAACAGTGATGGCACCTGATGAATATTATGTTCCTGAATATAAAAATAAGTTGATAAATGATAAAAAATAAGGAGTCACAGTACAGAATTATCTCTGTGAAACATATATAT
>NW_013952552.1:56081-61254 GCF_001266775.1 Austrofundulus limnaeus
ACCCCACAGCCTCGCGCACGTGAGAAATGCAGACTTTAAAAAGTAAACCTTTTATAACATCCACACTGGTGAGGGTTAGTGATGTCCCAATCAGATACTCAGTATCGGTATTGGTGGCAGAAATGGCCATTTTTTTTTTTTTTTTGAAAATCGGGATCGGGCCGATCCAGTTTTCACGTCAGTTTTCAGCATCATCATGCTTTAAAACTGCCATTAAGAAGTCAAGATGCACACAAGTATGCAACCATTTCAACCTGGAGAGACTCACAAGAAGACAGACTGAAATTAGGAAGTTTATTGACATGTACAGTGTGACATAGTTTGGTGCTTGGACCCCGGCAGAGCATGTGAGCGCTGTGAGATGCTGTAAGCTCAGATGAGCTGCTTAAGATGAGGGGTAGGAGTTTTTCCTTCCCCCCGAGGCCCGACATTGGTGGTGGAGGTCAAAGGAGAGGGAAGTCCTTGAAAGCCAGAAGATGAAGGGAGGTGGAGTGAAGGTGGAAGGTTGACGTTCAGCTGGCAAGCAGACGGAGCGATTGAAGAGGATGCTTTTATCCACTGACTGTCAAACGCTGATTGGATGAGGCTGGGCTTGTGACGCAGTGGCTGGATGGAGCAGGAGAGGTTGATTAGTCTTCCAGGGTTGAACTTTTGTCTAAACTCCATGTCCACAGTGTGGGAACACTTTTCAGTGGAAAACAACGATGCTGAAACCATTGGCTGTTGGTGGGTTTCTGGATCGGAACATCCCTAGTGAGGGTGGGTGCGCCCTGCACGAGTACCCAAAGTGTGCCTTTTGCTGTCGTGCTGTTGAAATGTCATCTGAGGAGGAAGGAGATGGATGGAGATGTGTGAACTGTTATTTAAGATTTAAGTTTTTTATTTCAAAGATCCTTATGGCTCACCAGCAGAAGTATAAACAATACTGTTAAAAAAGCTGATGATAAAGTTGAATAAAAATCTGTTAGATTATGAAGTGAAATTAAATATCTGACAGTGATCATTACACAGTGTGGCTCTAATTCCTCACTTCACCATCTGTGTTGCAGCTTCTCCAAAATGAACGTACGCATGGGTCAAAGCTGGCATGAGGGACCGCACATTTTCACATAAAGTTTGGATTTTATAAATCACAACCTTTGCATGAAAAGTGGCGTACACAAGCTTCTGAGCTTGTTTTGTGTGTACACAAGCTTTATAAATCTGACCCCTGGACCTTTCCAGGTTCTAAAATTATACATTTCTAACCCCAAGTGAAGAAACATACAAACAAAAAATTCAATTGCATTCCACTGAAAGCTGAAAGGCAAAAGAGGGCAACAATGTTTTTGCCATTATGTGTGTTTGTTTATGTATATGCTTATGTTACCTGTGAGGATGATTTTTGACCATTTTTATTGTACACACAGCCTTGTGAGGACCCAATGTTCCTTATGGGGACAAAAGCCTGATCCACACTGAGGGAAATACTGTTGGTTGGTCAGACGTTAGGGTTAGGACTAAGTTGTGAATTGAGTTTGGGTTTGGTTTAGGGTTAGGTACATACAGGAGTGGCTAGGTTTAGAGATAACTGGTCAGGACTGGGCTTTAGAAATGACTCGCAAATGAATGGAAGTCAATGCAAAGTCCCTATAAGGATAGAAGAACACACATTGGTGTCTGTGTGTCATATGAACAAAATGTTACCAATGAGTGATTTTACACTTCAATTATCAAAAAAACACAACTAAGAATGAAATTAAATATGCCTAAAATAGTTTAGATACAAATGTTCCTACTCTAACTAGCCATTATCTCAACAATCTATGTGAAAACTTTTGTTTCTCCAAAATATGAAGCATTCATCTGCTGCCTGCTACTCATGCCAGCGCTACCAACCTAAAATATCCTCATTAGGTGGTTTTGCGGATCTTTTTGCTATTTTGCCAAATGGTCTTTAAAATAAGTGACAAGTCAAAAGTATTTTGTCATTCAGGTGATTTATTTTTGAAGAACTTTTTTTTATAATGAGCGGAAGTTTAAAAAAACGGTCTCTCAGATATGTTTTCATTTCTCTTAAATCTGTTTTAAATATACTTTAACAAAGTTGTTCCTTAATTTGATACCTAGATAATAGAACTTGTTTCGATTTTAGCAGAAATTTAGAAAATTTTGAATGACTTTTTTACCACTCTACTTTTAGTGAGATAAGCAGCAATAGTCCTTACTGATTTGTTCTGTTTGTTTTTGTTACAGACAGGGCACTCTTTAATGTGACGTTCTACTATTGCTGCATATTTATTATACTCTGTGTGAGTGTGTTTCCTTGAAGGAATAATGGGTATTTAATTTCAAAGCATCATTATGTATCATTGTCTAATTAGCTGTGATGGCTTAATGTAATCACTGTAACAAATGAGATCATGCTGAAAATGACAGGTAGCTTCTATCTTTTAAAGAGGTTTGATTAACGCTAATGTTTCTCAAAATTAGGTTCATGTTTCCATTAAACACTTCCTGCTTTCTGTTGTTAAGACATTGCTGCCTCTTGCCCTCTTGTTCTCCTCTTGAGTATTTTTTTTCCTAAAACTAATGATTGCCCTATTTCCCCAGCATCCACATTGTCTTTGATTTTATTACTGTCTACCAGAAATGGGATTGCCATTATTATAGTTTGAACACAGGCAAAATACTTACTAAATAATTTATTGTAATTGTATTGTGGTTTTCATTATTTGAAAGCTTGTTGATCATCCATCCATCCATTTTGGGGTCACATTGTTAATCTCCAGAAGTCACTGTATGTGGCAGGGGACTCAGATTGATTGCAAGTCCATCACAGGACCTCATAAATGCAAACAACATGTCAGACTCTAATTCCCATACATGGACAATTAAGAGTTACCAATTAACCAAGCATCCATGTTTTTAGTTTAGTTTGTGGGAGGAAACCAGAGTACAGTGAGAAAACCCACTCATGCATGAGGAGGCCTGAGAGATACAAGATCATTTCACAAAGGCTTCTACTCTGGATCTTCATGACCCTGCTGCGCTCTCCATGACCTACATGGCTGATTAGAAAGTAGCTCGAGTGGAAAACCTAGTTCAGTCTGAAGGCAGTCGGAGGGCTGGTCTCTTAGTACTTACCAATTAAGTCATCCCCTGCTGTTTTATGCATCTCTGAGCTGCTCCCCATGCACCCTCATAATGTTCTATACATTCACAGCCTGTTCCCACGACACAATAACCATGATCCACCATACCCTGAGTACCATTCTGGCATGAGTCCCCAAACTTGCATCAAGATGCTGCTACACTCTAAAAAAATGCATTAATGAAAAAGAAATCATTGTGGTCAATGCATCAAACAAGCAACAGCCATGTTTATGGATGTGGACCCCTTGTCATGGATCTGCTGAAACTGCAAAAAATTAATTAATTAATTAAAATAAAAAAGAAAAGAAAAGAAAAAAACATCACAGCCTCACCACAGATGCTTAGTGGATGTTCCAAACCATCCATGGCTCTTCACACATATATTAAAGATCTTACTGTAATCTGAAAAACTCCCCAAGATTTTGCTAAGACTTTCACATGCTGGCTGATTTTTTTAACGTCATGTCAAGGTCATTGTATTAATGAGGGGGTTTAGGGCTAACATTTCACTTACCATATTCTCAATTCAACAAACAGGAGTGTGGAGTTCTAAGCTTTTTAAACTGCACAACAAGCTCTGGTATGTGACCTTAAATAAATAAATAATTCCTGGGCTAAGCATATTGGCTGGTGTTGGAGTCTGGACTAGGTCAGAGCTTGACCCATTGGCTAGTGGTTGCTCTGCTCAGCTATGCTGCTATTTGAGCTAACCTAGATTAACATTCATAGCAGACACCACACTGCTCAGTTTGTGTTTGGATGTTTTGTCCTTAAGGTGAACTGTCCATCTGAGTGTCCTATGAGGTTTGAAATGTACCGAGGTATTGTTTGGAGAAAATTATTCTAAGTTTATTGGATACTTAAGCAACACAGTGTATGAGATCTTTTTGCATTGGTTCTTGTTCCTGTTCTGTTCTGCAGTGTTTTACTTTTTTAGATTATCTTGCTGACAAGAAAAAAGCGCAGGTAGGAAATTCACTTTTAGCGAGCTTAGTAAGTGTTACAGTTCCAATTCCTTTCCTTCTGTCGTTGTGGAGTTTAACTTTAGCTTAATGATGTAGCCTCCTAATGACAGAAATGTTGTGTTTCAATGGGTAGTGAGAGTTGAACAGGAGATACTGATCTGTGTGGGTTGGTTTCCTGTAAACTTCAATGTCATCTTCCAGCTCTTTCCATGTGAACAGTCCATAAAGTGCAGCTTGTTGTCATTAGCATCATCTATAGTGAAGATATTGTCACCAACAGCAGAGTTAACTTGTCTTGTGAACTCTTCTACTTCTCTAGCTTGGATTTTGACCCAGGTGTTGCCCTCATATCTGAATAAGTGGTGAAGTACCTATATTTACATGCACATAAGTAAATGGATTAAATGGCCAATCGGAATAAAAATGTGTCATGTAAATGCTCCAATAGGAAGACACTGATCTAATTCAGCTTAAACCAAATTAATTTTTAATCTGAATGAGAGGGTGGGGTCATGCCGATTGATAGTCCGAATGGAGTGCATGTTCAAGATGTTCACATTCCCTACTGGTCACATATTGACACTTGGATCTTGGTCCTTCTACATCAGGTTCTGACATGTCGAGTACCCCTCTTAGCAAGTTTTGTTGCACTAGATAGGGTCTTTGGGTTGGTGTCTGTGGTGAAGTTTAGGGATCAAGGTTACTGGTTAGGTTTAGGTAGTAAGGTAAGGGGTTGGATTCTTAGGGTTAAGTTATGTGTAGGGTCATGGTTAGGATCAGGATTAGAGTTAGTTATTGCATATGTAGGGGTCACCTCGAGTCAAATGATCAAGGAACTGTCTTGGACTCTCAGTCCTCTGATGGGCCTTCGAATGGACAAAAACTCTGTTCCACTTAGAACTGTACTTAGGCCACCCCAGGCCACTTTCCTTCTAAATCAGATAAAACAGAAGAATCTTCTCTTATTTGATTTAGCGTTCTCTTAACTGAAAATATTACACATTTTGATAATCAGAGAATGTTTATCAAAGTTACAGGAGAAGAGAGGACAGATTTCGTTTCTCCCTCAGTAT
>NW_013952552.1:61783-67037 GCF_001266775.1 Austrofundulus limnaeus
GTCTAAAGACAGATTCTCCAGCAGCACCCCCATCTACCTGGCAGGTGACAGAACATCATCTCAAGGTAAAAGCTGGCTGTGTGTGACGTCGAGGTCTGACCAAAGCTGAGCACAGAATGCTTCGCCCTTCTGGTTAAACCCACATTATTTAAGATAAAGAGTAGAAAAGCTAACAGCTTTCTTCAACCTTTTTCTTAACCTTGCCCTTGCCAACTCCTAAGATAAACAGCCTCAAATGTCTGGTGTTTAACATCTAAGCTGATGTTTGTGTTTCTATTTAAGTGTGGTTAACAATTAAGAAGTTAAAAGCTTGTTATTGTTGGTGTCAAAACTTTTTATAGGAAATTAATTGTTCACAATCAGGTGTACTCTAGTTAAATTTGTATGATTTGTAAAATAAATGATCGCATACTATGGTTCAAATCAACATTCACTGACTGAGAGTTACTTTTTGTGTCCATTCATTTTTTGCACTAAAGAAATGTTTATCCAAAATAAAAGAGATTCTTGCTAATTAAATTACTCTTATAACCTTGTTATAAGAAGTGTAAGCTGACCCTTACACATATTTTCTACACTTTTCAAAAAATATGACAACACAGTCCTCCTCCTTGTTCTCATCTCGTCAATAACTTGATGCAGAGGGACCCTGACCAAGCGTCAATATGTGATGAGCTGGGAGTGTCTTGGCATGTAAACATCTTTCCAATTGTGGAAAACTGACCTGACTGCACATGATTTCTGACATTCATCCACTGGTTTCTGGTCTTTTGTGAAGGGAGTGGGGGGTGGGGGTGGGGGGCAGATTTGCAGTTGCTTGCAGCACAGAACTTTCAAGGATGTTTAAGACACACATACATTGCTTCACCATAGCTCAGTCAGGGAGTGCAGTAACATCTTATTAGCAGATGATATCCAGGAGAAACCATTATTTTTAGGGGATTTATGTGTGTGCTGTCAATGTTTTGATTTTTTTAAATTGTTCTCCTTTTAAATGTGGGTCAAGGTGTGGTGCATAAATCAATTGTTCTGATGTCCAGGTGTTGATTTTCCTCTAACATTCAATACCACTTTACCCTTTTGTGGATGAAACTACACCTGCTGTGCTTGTGCTAGTAAATCAATGCAAACCACCAAATTCAGCACTGTATTTTATTAGAGCCTGCCACCTCTGTTTAAGGTTATCTTACAGATGTTAATGTGTTCAAACTAATGAGGTAATGATTTTTTTTAAATGTAATTGTAATGCACGAGAGGTCTCCCTAAGTGAAAAAAAATCATTCAGTTTTACATTAGCATGTTTATTACTCATGTTTACTAATGACTGTAAGTTAAAGGACATAGGCAGAGGTGGAAAGAGTGTTAAAATAATATACTTAAGTAAATGTACTTACTCTGTTGAAATTTCATTCAAATGCAAATAAAGATATTTGTGTAAAAATACTCAAGAAAAATGAAAAAAGTCAGTGATTACTATTTTATTTTCAACAAAAGTTACTTACTTTCTTGCAGCAGCAAGGCAAAAGATTTTTTTTCAAATGAGCTCTTAAATTAAAAAAGGCATCATAATTTATTTTGCACTTACAAAATAAAACATGTCCACAAATTATACTTAAAATCTTATAGAAAAACAAAACAAAAAGTGCAGACCATCACATGGTGCTCAACATATCCCATTACAAACTGTGAAAAAACTTAAAGCAGCTGGTAGAAAATGTCTTTAATTGCCTTTGCTGTTTAGGATTTTTATTACAGTTTATTTTTGTATCTACAGTGATTTAGCAAAATAAGCTGTTTGGCAGTGACAGAGAGAGTTTGGCAAATTTTTCATGTGCACAATCCACATACTCACATCAATGGCGCATCCCACAAATGCTTGTTCCTTACGAATGAGGCACCACTAAAAGGGAAATTACCAAATTTTCCATTGGTATGGGATTTATTGCCAAGAAGCATTGCTACAAAAATAACCTACTACCAAATACAAATTTCCTATACTTTTGATGCCAAGTACAATTTTCTGTATTTTTTTTATTTCAGGATATAATAATATGGTTTGTATTGAAAATTGTATTCAAAATTATTTACCATGTTTGTTTCATCAACTTTAGTCATATAGTAGCTTATGTGCTTAACCATGTTTTTCAGCTTGTCTTCAAGACCTTTTCACTTTAAAAACATATTTATATGCCTGTGTACATTGCTGGAAATCAAAGATACCCAAGTACGAGTGGTAATTTTTATCTGCTGTTGGGCAGATTAAAATGTGTTACTTACCATAAAAATTTTTGCCTGTTGGTTTGACAATCATCAAACGCTAACATCACTGATATTTTGTCTGTCAACAAAACAATACTCACTGTACTATATGTCAGGTTTTTTTTTAAGTCAGCCATTTTCTGGCCCCCACTGGCCTCCACTAATCTCTACTCAGCTGGACACGCCTATGATTGGCAAAATAATCCAAAATGTAGGCATGATGATATGGCAGCAAACTGCCAATTACTTGGTGGATAGCATTTTATACACATAATGCATTAATAAACAGAGTTCACAGGGATTCAGTATGATTGTGTACAATTATTCTGCAATGTTGCTTCATTTTAGATAAGTAGGAAAGAGCATATGTGAAGGTGCCAGTGTTGCGGAAGACATCCTGTCTGGTTCCAGTACCAAAGAAAACTCACTCATCAGCCCTCAATGACCATAGACCTGTTGCCCTGACATCCCACATCATGAAGGTCCTAGAGAGACTCCTGTTGACCCACMTGAGTAAGCAAACAAGCACACATCAGGACCCCCTGCAGTTTGCTTATCGTCGTGGAGTTGGAGTTGACGACRCCATCATACACCTGCTTCAACAAACCCACTGTCATCTGGACAAAGCAGGCAGCACTGTGAGGATCATGTTCTTTGGTTTCTCCAGTGCTTTTAACACAATTCAGCCTGAGTTGCTTTGTCTAAAACTCCAGAAGACTCAGGTGGAGGCCTCAACAATCGCCTGGATCAAAGACTACCTGACAAACAGACCACAGTTTGTGAGACTGAAGGACTGTGTGTCTAACCAGGTGGTCAGCAGCACAGGAGCACCACAGGGAACTGTACTCTCACTGTTCCTGTTCACACTGTACACTTCAGACTTCCAGCACAAGTCAGACTGCTGCCATCTACAGAAATACTCAGATTGCTCTGCAGTTGTTGGGTGTATCAGAGATGGACAGGAAGCTGAGTACAGAGAGCTGGTGGACCGCTTTGTGACATGGTGTGGGAACAATCATCTCATCTTGAATGTGAACAAAACAAATGAGATGATTGTAGATTTCAGTAGAAATAGTGTTAGATCAAACCCTGTTTCCATCATGGGAGAAGAAGTGGAGGTGGTTGAGGAATATAAATACCTCGGTGTTCATCTGGACAACAGACTGGACTGGAGACTCAACAGTGAAGCAGTCTACAAGAAAGGACAGAGCAGACTGCACTTCTTAAGGAAGCTGAGATCCTTCAATGTCTGCAGCAAGATGCTGCAGATCTTCTACAAGTCTGTTGTTGAGAGCGTCATCTCTTCTGCCATCATCTGTTGGGGCAGCAGCATCAGAGCCAGGGACCTAAAAAGGCTAAACAATCTGATAAAGAAGGCTGGTTCTGTTCTGGGGACGACTGTGGAATCTCTGGAGATGATGGTGCAAAGAAGGTTTTTACATAAAATCAAGAACATTGTGGACAACCCTGACCATCCTCTTCATCAGACTGTCATAGAAAGACAAAGTGTCTTCAGTCAGAGGCTTCTTCAACTTTGCTGTAATACAGACCACTACAGAAGATCTTTCCTGCCCACAGCCATCAGCATCTACAATAAGTTTTTAGTTAAATGAGTTACAACAACACCTAATTTCCCTCCGGGATCAATAAAGTATTTTTGAATTGAATTGAATTGAATGTGTGAAGAACAATACTTAAAATGTAAGCACTCTTCTTAAAACCTGTAATTTACATGCTAGATTCAGCAGCAAAGCTGATTCACTCATCCTTGTAAGATGGTCATACACTCAAATACATCTAGACCATATCAAGTTAGAGAGTGCCTCCTGACTCTCTTTAAACAACACATTTTCCAAACCAACATCTTCCTCATGCTGACTTAAAAGCACATGAAGGGAGCACTTGCAGTCCTAATGTGTCTGTTAATAATTGAAGAGTTTTCTCATACAGATGGATTACAGTGCAAAACACACAGTCAGAGCTGTGGAAAGAGGGCTAAACTGACTCCAAACTATTGTTGAAACTACATTGAAAATAAACACTATTAGCCTTTAGTTGCTACAAATGTGCTGCAGATGGACTGAGCTGCTGTAACTTGTAGAACAAGCTGCTTCTTTTAGATTTTTTATGATGGGAAGAATAGATAGGGGAGCTTAATGCTAGTGTATGTAAATATAAGAATGAGCCTAGGAGGAAAATGGTCATTCATGACGGTGTTGTTGATCAGCTTACGGCCCCCACATCACCCATTCTTCTACTTCCCCTCAGCTAGTTTAGAATTTTCCTTCTCTGCTGTCCATCCTGCTCAGCAGGAAACATCTCCATTCTGTCTCAGATACCGTCTCTAAACTGCTTTTTTTTTCGTAACTATTGTCATAAGACCTCAACTCAAGACTTAGACACCTTCTGGTCGACTTGGTGTGATTTCTGAATGAACCAAGGCGATGAAGGGAATCAAAGCCAAATCAGACTACTGAGCTTCAACAGCCCAAAATCAGACCCAAATATGATAATTTAACACCTTTGTCAATGTTGATGAAATTACAAAATTTAGCTAACACTAAAGGGGAAAAAGATCTAGAACTTCTTTGTTTTAATTACAAAACATTACCAAAACTAGAAGCATTCAAAGGGTGAAAACCGCTTCCTAGACCCTAGGTTATGCAAATGAGAGTGTGCAGCTGCTGAGGTGTAATTGGTAGAAAAAAGTTCTGCTGGATGCTGATTGGCTGACTCAGTACGACATCATTACTAAAAAGCAGCCTCTGGCAGCTCCTCTGTTTTTAGTGATCAGTTTCGGTTTATGCCAGATCATGGCAAGCTGCAGCTCTGGCAGCTGTTACTAGATCACCACCAGAATTTAACCAGTTGTTCTTTGAGACAACCCCAGAGCAAAAAGGTTTATGAAACTCTGTTCATAACTGTTAAAGTAATCTTGTGCCCAGACAATAAACAAATAAACAAACAAACAAATAAATAAATGCAGATTATATAT
>NW_013952552.1:67072-69047 GCF_001266775.1 Austrofundulus limnaeus
TTATTAATACAAAGTGGGTACTGTCATCTTAAAACGACTCTAATCTTCCACTCAGTGTGGTTAGGGGAATTGTCATATATATATATATATATTCTCAGTAGAACACTTTGCTTTAGAAGTAGAGATTTACTCATGGTACCTTGAAAGTTCAAAAATAGAAAGGGGGTCTCACCCTTCAGCTTTCAGGCTCCTCTCTTGAGAATTTAGCTCATACTTTCATCCTTGAAATCAGACACATTCCTGCTATTCAAGAAAAAACATGATTTTTGATCAAGTCTATTAGGTTGACTTGAACTCTAGAAGAGCTCTTACTTTACGTGCAACAACATGACCTACTTCAGGTCTAAAACAGAAAAGGCACCTTATATTTTTATTTACAACAATGAGCATAGGAAATGCCTCCAGTTTTCTATTTTGTTTATCCTTACTATAGCAAACTGTTCCTATATATCACCTATATATTCCGACAGCTACTTTTATTTTTTTCCACTCACAAATTTCTATTCCCTCTTTTTCTCTGTTTTTCATGAGTTCTCTTTCCTGATTTAAATAGTTGATGGCTGAGCAGGAGCCTTTCAAACTGAGAGACTACCCTGTCTGCAGTCTCTCATCAATGTCATTCATTGTGTCATTTGATTCAAACTTCAACCAATCAGTCTTTTTATTGCAGACTTCAGCAGAAAGAAAATATTGGCGGGCAGCAGTTTAAAGTAAATATCTACAAAGTTATGCAGGAAAAAAATAAAAGGGTTGTCTTAGAGTGGAACCCAGGGTTGTAAGACTGTTTGTCTTTTGGGGTTTTATTATTTTTTGTTAAGTTTAGATTATTATTCTTGGGGCTCTTGTTGTACTTAAATGTATTCCAGAAGGTGACCTATGTGAAAACTTTAACCCCCGAGTTCTATTAAAACAAAGTTTCTAATTATCCCCTTCCAGTTGAAGCAAGCTGTGCATCTTTAGTTATCTACTTTAAATCAGTCAAACTAATATCAATGCAGTATTCCTTCATAATGCCAGTGAAGAGGATTGTCAGGTTGGATTTCTAGATGCTCTCATTCCCAATTGTGTTACCTTTTCCATTAAATTAATTCATGTATGAATCAGAAATTTTGGTTTTCTTCATTTTATTATTTATTTCTACAAGTAAAACAGTTTGGACCTTCCACATTGTTCTATTAACATATTTTTCTTGTGAAAACCCACCACCTCATTCCAGTAATGGAATTTTTAGGGCCACTTTCTTAATTTTACGATCCAAATCTGTTGTGCCTCAATGGAGTGGTCAGATGGGGACCACTGATAATCTTGGTCAATATTGGTTCCAAGTTTTGTCATGATTTTGCCAATGTGTTAGTCCCTTGTTTTCGGTTCAGTTAATGAATAAATGTGTATTTTTTCTTTGTCTAGTGTGTATTTGAGTTCTCAGTTACTTTATTTGGTTTAATAACAAAGTGTGGATGTTTTTTTATCTGAAGTTTATGTTCAAATATTCGTCAAATCTTAAATGTTTTTGAAGCAATATGATGGCCGTATGACAAAAATCAATGGAGACAATTTGAATTTACATTTTTATTTATTTGTTTTCATTTTAGTACCTTAGGCCATAGATTCTTAACCTGTGGGCCGTGAGCACCACCTTGAGGGCCTCAAAAGAACAACAGTTTTTAACTTTGGGTCGCAGAGGGCTGCGGGACCATTTTGAATACGGTGCAATACACTTTCTCACCACTAGTAGCAGTATTGCGCCACTCAGATCTTTAGCAACTTTTTAAACACGTAGAAGAAGAACCTTAGAAACCTGTCGAGAATGGAAACACATTTTAAATTAAAAGTAGAAGACAAAAATGAAGGTTACTCATCAAAAAATGCTAAAGTTTGTCACTAATATGCAGCTTCTGTTTTTACCATGTAATATTTTAAAAGTTCAAAACATTATCAAATACAGTTGCAGATACAACTATATTTTAAATTGTAC
>NW_013952552.1:69282-72881 GCF_001266775.1 Austrofundulus limnaeus
TGTGTGTGTGTGTGTGTGTGTGTGTGTGTGTGTGTGTGTGTGTGTGTGTGTGTGTGTGTGTTCGAAAGCAAGTCTGCTTATGCAGCGTTAGTACATCTGCTGATGCGCTTTGACTCTGAGTTTGTCTTCTTGTTCTCTTCATGAATGTGCTCGTTTCTCTTTACTTAACATCTCTTTTTGATATATGTGTGACACTTCATGTCTGCAGTAAGTGAGATGGTTCTTTTTCTTTACCTGTTAACATTTTTTCTCTCTCTCTTCCTACACATCAGCTCTTTGTGATATTTTGACTTTTTCTGCCCATCTTTTTCTTCTGCCCTCCTTGGGGATTTGGCCTGTCCGGTTAGGCTGAAGTGATAACAAACATTTTGCCTAAAGCTGTGATACGTATGGTATCACAGTACGTATCGTATAGCTCAGTGGTTCCCAACCTTGGTCCTCGAGGCCCACTACCAGGCATGTTTTAGTTATTTAGCAGGTCTTCATATTCTTCAGAAGCCTTATAATCACTCATTCATTGAAATCAGGTGTGTCAAAGCAGGGAAACATCTAAACCATGCAGGGTAGAGGGCCTTGAGGACCAGGGTAGGGAACCACTGTTATAGCACATCACAATGCACTCATGGAAGTCTAAATTATTTATATTAATATCTTGGTCAGTTTGAAATTGGGTTCTGTGTAAAAGTTATGACCAATTATTACAAATATCACTTGAGACATCACTTAAGATGAAACTGTTTAATTCTGACAGGATTGACAAGCTAAAAGTTTAAGTGGGGCCAAGACCATAGAAGATTGCTGCCATCTTAAAACAATTCTGACCTTACAAAATACCATGTCAGTTCAAACAAACACTATACCACAAATCCTTTGCTTGGAAGTTTTTCAGTATGGTTATATACATGGAATGTTGCAGTTAATTGCAAGTGCAATTTGAAGCAACAGCAGGAAGAAGTAGCACTTCTGGTCTAGAGTGGGGTCACACTGAGCAGGAATTTCACATTTTCCTGCAAAAACATGAACTGAGACACTGATGATGATATAAAGATTTAATTTATTTTTTTCTAACTGTTATGACATTTTGTATTATACTTGAACTTAGATGGTATGTTATAATGATGAGCTAACAATGGCTTATTAATACAAAGTGGGTACTGTCATCTTAAAACGACTCTAATCTTCCACTCAGTGTGGTTAGGGGAATTGTCATATATATATATATATATTCTTCTCCTTTTTTACATAAAACTTCATTTTCTTCATTTCATACTTACCACAACTTCATTGTGGCCAGTATATTCCTTTTCCAAAGTCCAGAGTCCTGAAAAAGCAATGCAAACAAACCATCATTGATATTGAAGACACCTGTCATATGGCTCAGCATATGTAATTAAGAGATGAGCACATGGCTGGGTGCATTTCCAGATTAAACCTTGTTCAATCTGTACTATTATGCCATTCAAATGGTCCCTTATGTGCTGTCTGGCATCCAGCTTTCTATTCTCCCACAGGACTGAATGCTAAACAGCAGTAAATTAGGATCCTGGCAGCAGAGTCATTTATTGATACCTTCCAAATAAAAAAAAAATATATATATGTAACAGTTTAGTTATTTGGCTTGCGATCAATCCTTCAATTAGTTGTTCTTTTTTAATCCCCCCACCCCCCAAATAAGTGGCAGCACAAGTTTGTGGTGTTTAATAGAAGTTTTTTTTAGCTGAATTGGGGATTTTCCAAGTTCTAAAAGAAAATAAATGATTCAAGAAAAATGAATGACTTATGCAAAGTGTGTTGATCTTTTTATGGCATTTATGTGTCTGATTTTTTTTCTTAATTTGGTTTCTTTTTTGACATCTTTATCAGACTTGGACAAAAAAAATAGAAATTTAGACTTAAGCCATCAGAAGTGAAACAAAAAAGCCCTAGTTTTGTCCTTTGTTCTGAAGTTCAAACCACACTTGTAGGGCACATCCATTGTTGGAACACCCCTAACAGGAAGGAAACACTCCCCATCTTGTTACAATCAGTGGCAAAGTGGCCCAGCAGGATTTTTGATTGGCCATTTAGCAGCTGGCATCTTATTCCAATCAGGGGAAAAAACTATTTCATTCCTTTTAAACATACTTTTTCCCCCCCACACCCAAAGAACAAAAACTAGACCTTTTGCCTTTTGTTCAGTGCTCTCAGTTTGTTAAGCTTCTTTCAACTTTGTAGTAAAAAAAGTCACTTTCAGGAAAGCTTTATTTTCATCAACCTTGTTACTTTTCATGCAATCCCTCACATGTGTATAAATTATCACTCTTGTAACAAGGACAGGATAGAAGAAGCTGTCTGTTAGTATACTTAAAATTCTATGATCTGTCAAATCGGAATATTCAGAACAAGCATAGATGAGCCCGTTTTTAGATTGCTTAAGCATTTAAAGATCCTTGAAATGTGTTTTTAATCAGCATAAGAGCTGCAAACGTTTTGTCATAATAGGGGCTTGAATGAGGAGCTGCGATGAATTGCTTCTCATTTGCTTTTTCTGTCATTAAAAAATATCAATGTGATGTTTGTGCTATTACTGAGAAGAACATGAAGAGGATTGTTTTGTTTTGATATCTCTTTCCCATTTTCATGTGTTATCTTTGTGCACTTCCACCCTAGTTGTCCTTTCGTAAGGTGGGAAAAAAAATCTAACTGCAGTTTTACAAATTGTTATCATTCATCTTTTGACGTAGGGAGACAAAGCTAGTTTTTAAAAAGAGAAAATTGAAGTTGTGAGAAAACTGAAAGCTAAAGTGTGAAAAAACCTGAATGAGATAAAAGGATGTTGCATCTGAATGTGTGAAACTAACAGATACTACTCAAGAGGATAAACAAACATTGAACCTGCCACAGAACTGATAATTACAATGGGATATCACATTGTCAATATTTTAAATAAAAAATGCTCAATCGCCATTAATAGATTTTTTTTCAATGTTATGTTATGAATGTTATTTGAAGGAGAAAAGTGCAATAAGGTTCATTGTAAATGCTAAAAACCCGTCATTCATGATCTTGAGTCTCTTTTTTTCTTGGTAAATGGCTTAAATTTATACAGCGATTTATCAAGTCCCTACGGACTTCAAAATGCTTTACAGTTCAACCATTCACCCATTCTCATTCATTCATTCATTCATTCATTCATTCAGTCCTTCATTCATTCATTCATTCATCCATCCATTCATTCATTCATTTATATAGCGCTCAACTAAGGTGACCAAAGCACTTTATAGTAAAAATCACATCACAAGAAAAGAAAACTGAAATCAAGAGAAAAAGTGCTGCTATGCTAAATGGCATTAAAAGCCTATCTAAAGAATAAGTCTTGATCTTAGACTTAAAGATGCCCGGGTCAGAGGTGGAGTGAAGGGCTAAAGGGAGTCTGTTCCAAGAGCCGGGGTCTTTGCAGATCGGGTCTGTGGTCCTCCACAGTCACTTTGAAACATTCCATTGGAGAGATGTAGAATATACATGCGTGCTCACAACCACACACAAACAGGTTTAAATCCTGGGTTTTCTGGTTGGTCACTGTTTGAATGGTATGTGCATATATATATATATATATATAT
>NW_013952552.1:72898-86262 GCF_001266775.1 Austrofundulus limnaeus
CACATACAGTATATATATATATATACAGTATATATAACAGAAACATCAGAATCTTGGCTACAAGCTACAAGCTGGTAAAAACCATTTCCATGAACATCCAAGACAGTTAAAACTACAAGCAGTTGAAGTTAAAACTATGAAAGTGAAAATAAAATTTGTTTAAATTTTTGGCAAGTCAGAGATGTCAAAATAATATTTGTGTCAAATATGATGCATAATGTGTTCTTTTTTGTTTTTGACATTGTTTTATTATTACTGCATTTATTACAAAGGGTTCTATATGTTGTATCCATGATTAAATGCAGCAAAATAAACTATTTTGTAACAGGTCTTTGTAATACTTGGTTTATTTACATAATGACTTAAATTGTTGGATAATTGGCCCCTGAGCTGTTGGCCTGCAGTAACTGTGGATCCCGCAGCAATTTAGTTGAATAGTCCTGATTGTAGGGCCTCCTACTGAGCTGATGTGACCCCAAACAAGCAACATCTTCGGACATCTCTGAGTTAGAAAAAAAAAATCACCACTTCCGCTGCTGACAGATTACAGATAATAAAGAGCCCTCTTTGGGAATATTATGAAGATATTTTTTTGACTGTCTTATGGATAAAAATGCTTTGTCAGAATTCTATTGAACAAAATTATTTGCAAAACATAACGTGGTGTGTTTAGTTTACACTGCTTTTCACATGCATTTGGACCCTCTGTGGTCACTGTAAGCTTTAAACTTCGATAGCCACCATAGAAAAAACTTTATTACTTATTAGATGTGAATCAGTGCTCTACATTTGACTTTTAGGAAGGTGGAAGTTTTAGTTTTGTTTCATTTGTGACTCTGAAAACTTCAGGTTTAGCACAGTAGTCTCTCTGGTGATCCACTGACTGAGCATCAGAACCTCATGAACATTACTGAAAGTCTGAGTGGAAGAGCTCATCAGTTTTTTAAAACATGGTTACTCTCTTAAGGCTGAGTCACACTACAAGATTTTAAAACAGTCTGCCTATTTTCAAAGACTGAGAGAGTCCACACGTGAGGATAAAAAATCATGGATATACCAGGTTTGGTCCTACAGCGTGTGGTGTACAGTCACACGGCAAGAGACAACACACCACACACGAAAAGATATTTCATTCATGACAGTCAGACGTTGTCGGATATTAAATCACAAGAGACTTCCTGAAATCTCGCGAGAATTCAGATGTCCAAGGAAAAATCTCATGTGACCTCCAGAGAGACTTGAGTTCAGAGTAAAACATCTACAACAAGGAAGAAACAATGTTGATCATTTGTGGACTATTTTTACCAGAGGAAAAAACAATTCCGTAGGACTTTTAACATCCAGCAGACTTTCTGTTGAGTCATGACAGTTTTTTTTTGTGTTCTGTATTTTGGAATCCCCTCTGTGTTTACGTCACCTCGCTTTCTGATTGGCTACACGTCTCATTCAACAGGCTGAGAGCTCAGGTGAACACTACATACACTGTGATATCAGGCCAAAAATTCAAACATGTTGAATATCCCCGATTTGAGGTTGGAGCGGTTCCGACGTCCTTCCAAGCCGACTAGATCGCTCTTAACTCACCACCCATGGTGGGAATATCTGCTATGATTATCTTTAGAGCCATCAGGATAATCTGGACTTCCTTAAGATTGTCGGAAGTGCAAAAATCGGCATGATTTTCTTGAAGTGTGACGCCGGCCTTACTTGAAGGCTGCTGCACTTTAACTTGTGAAACAACACATCATGCAAACACATCCTCTGGTATGTCGTGCCTATTCGTATATTGTACAAATAATGATGGTGGACTGCCATGACCAAAAAATGCCCGGGTTGTTTTTTTTGGTCCCAGCCCAACCCTGCTGGGAATGAAACACTGAAAGTGGACCAAACTACAGTATTTATCCCATAACTTTGTGCCGATACAGCCTGACACTAATGTTAGCATTGCATGTTGCTGTAGTCACCCAAGATATGAGAAATTAAAAGAAAAAGATGAAGCAACTGGACTTATTTTCTGTAGCTGAAGACGTGTGGAGTTCCAAGATTTAAACAGCATAACTCGAGATTAGTATCATTATTACTAATTGGATTAACCTCACTGGTGTAAAAGTTAGGTGAAATGAGACGAGTGTTCAGACTGAGATTGCTTTGAAAAATATGAGATATGCATCAGATTTAGTACCACATACTGAAAATAACTGTGT
This sequence comes from Austrofundulus limnaeus, assembly GCF_001266775.1. NCBI lineage: Eukaryota > Metazoa > Chordata > Actinopteri > Cyprinodontiformes > Rivulidae > Austrofundulus > Austrofundulus limnaeus. The sequence goes on from NW_013952552.1 coordinate 75,106, forward strand.
TGGACTTGAAAAATAACCTAATTTGTCATGAAAACATTTGATGTGGGACGTTTAGGGGCAAAGGAAATCAGATTTGGGTCACATTTGCCTGCAGTGTCAACATAGCCTTAATTGTTCTTATCAGACAAACTCAAATGGATCACATTTTTTTCCCAATTCTTCACTTTCGTGTAAGTTTTGGTTTCTGTCACCTTTTGAAAATCACATTTGCTGATTTTCTTAATGAATTTATCAGCAAAAGTGTTTTCAAGAATATGTGAAGGGCTGATTGACTGAGTGGCACAGAGATTAGCACTGCTGTTCAGAGCCAGATATAATTTAAACTGAAAATACAGTTTTCATTTTTTTAATTTACAATAATTGAAGAAAATATTTTTGTGTGCATTTGTATTACTGACATTCCCAGAGTAGCCTGTTTTTAAAACAACAACACCTATAGGCTTGTTAAATCTCCCCTGATCTGTGGTCTTGGCATTTATTTATCCCTCTCAATCCTTCCCTTCATCATGCTGCCAAACATGGCTGATATCAATAACTGCCCTTTCCTCCAAAGAAAGTGTAGCTACAACTGTGTGTATTTGTGAGTATGTATCTTTTCAACATTTGGTGCTGAAATCTCAGAACCTAACACACTTCAAAGGCAGTATTTTTGCTAAAAGCAAATAGAGGGCTAAAATCACCCTGTAACACCCACATGATCCCTGGATGCTTTCAGAAAGTCATGTAAATGTGTTCTTATGTGTAAACATAAAGATGAAGCAATGTGTTCACAGAAAATGTGTATTTGTAACATACGGTATTTACTGGGGAAAATGGTGACGTGTTCAATACTTATTTTACCCGCTGTAAGACTGGCTAAATGCCCTGTAATGTTTTAGACAATTTATAAAAATCTTGTCCAACTTTGACGAAGTCTACTCTAAAGATGTGTAGTGGTCACCTAGGGGTGGAATAAATGGTTCCACCTGTCTTTGACTTTGCTCTCAGAAGGCCTCCTTTAAAGAGACAGAACTCTGTTCGAGTTAAAGTCATAACATGTTTTCTTAAAGAGTAAAGAGACATTTTCTTCTTATTAATGAGATAATAAACAGACTAATCTTCTTCTATTCATAATTTTATCAATGTATAAAAAGAAAACACAAAACAAATGTCATTACAATATTTTTTTGTGTTTTGATGAAATCACTGCTTGAACTTTAACTGTGAAACCACAGTAATTGATTATATATTTTTAAGTTCAAATATTTTACTTAACTAAAATGCATTATGGTTAAACTTTATTATGAAACATTTTGTAATAATTTTTATCTGAATCACTATAAGGTTTTATAGGAAAATATATTTCTTTTAGTTTTCAGTAAATCTTTTTTTTTTTTGTTCTTTAAATTGCTCTCAGCAGAGAACAGGTCAGAACGAGCTGTACAACTGTGTGCACGTCAACAATTTTGTTTAAGACGAACAACACGTGGCAGTGCTCAATAACGCTTCCTCTCTTTGAAACTAACATCTCTGAACTAACACAGACAGACACCATTTTCATTCCGTATGAAGTGGAGCTGGACTTTCCTCCTCAGGAAACCCAGCGTTCGGTGATAAGATCTAAGCTCACGTGCCAATGAGCCGATCTTTGTCACAGGTTCACGATACCACTAGGTCGTGACCAAACAACCAGTTTTAAGACTCCACTGAGTTTTGTTTGAAAACTTCTTCTTTTATTTGGAAAGAGGACCTGATCAGCTTTGATTCTCCGATCGAAATGGCAGACATCAGAAGACGCTGAAAATAAACTACTTGAAATCTTTCTGGGAAGTAAACTGACCAGAGCTCTTGCTGACCCGGATGAGAACTTCCTCAACGCCTGACCTGATGCTGAAATCGTCTAAAAGGTAGAGGCTGAATGTTTGATTAAGCGTACCAGTGTCCAGCTAAATCGAGTGGGAGACTCATGCGCCCATTACTGGCTCCTCACAAATTGATAAGATAAAAAGTTAGGGCTAACCCCTCTTTTCCTTTATTTCTTAACCTTTGCTTAAGGAAAAGTGCTGCAAACACTGGTTTATTTAAGACCTTAAGCCTGAAGTTTGTTGTTCCTGATAAAGTTGTTAAAGTAATGATAGTTAACTCGGACACGTGTTGATTGTTGTTGGTTTCAAAATTTTATAAGAAATTTCATTGTCCACAATAAGCTGTACATTAGTGATTTATTTTATTCTGTAAATAAATTTCATTTATTTTAGATTAACTTAAATTCCAGAGTATGTTCACTTATTGTGTGATTTCTCTCATATTTACTCAGAGAAGTTGTTCTTCCTTAAACAGAAGGACCCGTGAATTTCTTCATAACTTTGTTATGACAGGTGTGGGTCATACCCCTACAAATGGAATAACATAAATAATAAGAAATCCTCCTTTGGACATACACACACATCAATGCTAATGATTAGAAGAGATAAAATTTGTGATTTTAAGTAATAGACTCACAAAATACACCAGATTATTGTGTTAAACTGGACAGGGGTGGGGTTGGGCTCTTCTTTTTAATAATTTCAAAAATATTGATGTACACAATATTGAAAAGTAGTACATGCACATACATATATTCAAACACCATACTTTGAAATCCAAACATTACCTTCAGAAGCCACACAATTATGTAAATATGATGTAACTGTGTGTTATTTAAATGCCTTAACAGGCATTCACCCAATGATACCAGTAATATTAAATCAGCATGTTGGAGCAGAGAAACAAGTAAAACATGCTGCACTCAAGGAACAGTATTGCCTACCACTAGTATACACTGGGCATACTGTAGTTGCATGGGTGTGAAATAAATGATTTTCACACTACTGGAACAAAATGATAATTCCTTTCAGTGTCCTTTAAGTACCTTAAAGTGTGAAGTGGTATTTTGACATAGCAGACATACAAATTGACAAACATCCATCTATCACCTATTTAAAGTGTTAAATGTATAAAGGACCATTGATTGGAAAGTAACCATGGTCATTTTTTACCTTCCAGTAACTAATAATACAAGAAATTATCTGAGTAGCTTTATGTACTCCTACACACTCTCTGCACCCTTGAGAAAACATCATATTTTTAGAAAGACAATTGTTCTTATTAGCTACATTTTTTGTTGTTTCTGTTTTTACTGACTGTCATAGCACAGATTAGATTTAATGCTTGCATTGTGACCTGATCAAAATGCTAACACCACACTATCAATGTTTTTAACAAGGCAGGGTATGCCCTGGTTTCCCTCCTGCTCCTATAGTGGATAAAGCTATGTCTTTTGTGGATCTTTGTGGTTTAGACTTGATTGGCTGAGATGAAGTTTTAAACCAATCGGCTGTGATGGTTTTGTGTTAGTGCACCCTGCTACTCCATGACCATGTTCCTGAAAGCACACACCGCACTTCCTACTGCTGTAATCCATCCTGGACCACTTGACAGCTCCTGTAACTTTTTTTTCTTCTTTTTTGTCCGTGTCACACTGCCACTGCCCGAACAATACATACAGTACATGTGATCCCAGTTATTTAGAATCCTGTCAATCTTCCTGACAATATAAAACCAACATATTACCAACTTTATCTGCCAAGTCAAAACAATTTTAAACTTTTCCAGCCATAATAGCCGATCTCATATCTTTCTTCTTCATCTCACTTGACTCTGCTCTCTATAAGGAGACACAAACACGAACACACAAACACACGCACAGGTGCAAAAGAAAAACTAATAATGGCATGAGCTGATGTTGAGCCTCTTCTTTTCATTCAGTGTGATGGTTATCATTGTTATTGGGTGTAATACTTTGACAAAGGCCTTTATATAGTATCTCTTAGTTGGTTAAAAAAATAATGGTCTCAGAAAACAAGAGCTTCATATTTACGTATTTGTGTGAACCTTTGAACACTAAAACAAAAACAGGATATTTAAAATGATTTTTCTGCAAACCTATTTCCAAACTATTTAAAAGGTTGTTGATCATGGTTCATGCTAGTGTATTTATTTTTACTCTTTACAAATCTAAAACAGATAATAAATGTGGCCTTTTGTAATCTATATCTAAGGCCTACTTCACACATGAGACGACCTTGCTACAATGTTTTTGCATGGACTTGATGAGTTATTCAGGCACATATTAAAACTAATGTGGTTGATAGATTATGATCATGCAAAATTCCTTCACAGCAAGGTTGTAGTAGTTTATTATTGTGGTTGCAGAGTGTCAAGGATGTGAGGATGCATGGTGGCAGCGTATCAATGACGTGGGGCTGTCATGGTTTGGTTAGTGAGAATTTGAAGCATGATTGGTTATGCTGGCCTGATGCCTGAACTATGACCCATGACATTAGCAGCACTTTAAGTAAGGAATTGTGCAGGGCTGGGGGAGCTCGCAACTTCTGGCTGATTCGCTCGAATTAAAAGAAATAATCCTGTGTGATCCGAAACATCACCAAAATTTAATGGTGTTGTTACGTGTGCTAGTATGAACATGTGTTGTAAATGTCATGACAATCCGTCCACACATTTTTGAGGTATGCTGTCCACAGACAGACCGACTGACATACGCGACCGAAAACATTACCTCCTCGGCGGAGGTAATAAACAAATAAATAAATAAATAAATAAATAAACAAGCATGATCAGAATTTAAGACATGAAACATTTTAAACATGATTGCAGTGCTGTTTTTGACACAGCCAGTTTAGTTTGTTTTTTTAAACACGTCGAACCTGGTCACAGACTTTAAATTAACAGGAAGTGAATTCTAAATTGTGGAGCCTCTCTCAGAGAGAGTACTCTGAGCAAAAGTGGTTCTACAAAAAGGGACTTTACAGTTGCCATTTCAGGCTGTCCTGGTAGATCTACTGCAGTTTCTGTATACAGCTGGTTTGGATGCAAATTCATTTAAGCATTTGAAGATCCTTTTTAAAAAACAGAATTGTATAAAATTGGAAAAGTCTAAAATACTGAATTTGGTTAGAATATTACAGTGATGAAATCTGATTGGCTTTTGATATAAAACCTTTAAGGCCTGCTTGTAAAGACTTTCTATCTGCTTAAAAAATCAGAGGTGTATAAAAAAAATCACTAAGTAAAAGTAAAAATATCTTAACAGAAATGACTGGTAAAAATGAGTTTCCCTGATAAGAAAGATGTACGTATGCAAAAGTACGGTAATAAAACTGCTCACAGAAACTGGAAAAGGAAAAGTACTTTTACACACACTCTAAGAAATAAAGTGTTGAATTTACTTATCCAAGTTATTCAACATTTATTATTATTTTTAGAGTGCATAAACAACTCCTTTCATGATGAGTTTTGGTCACGTTTATGTTTGTAGCGCGTAACTGGGTGTTGAAGTAAAAGTATCATTTTTTGTGTTTTGAATGTAACAAAATAAAAATAAAATTTTCAATAAAAAATATACTTGATAAAATACAGACCCTCAAAAAATTACTTAAGTACTGTAATAAAGTAAATGTACCTCTGATGTTGCATCGTGTTTAATTGTCCTTTATTCGTCTCTGCTCATGCTGCTGAAAAATGTCTCCCTCCTTATAATGTTTATCAGACATGACTTAACACAACCTAACACAGACATTATACTGGTAGCATCACACTATCACTGTAAGAACTTCTACCCTTTAGCTGCATCCTGAGGCAGTCTGACAGGGCAGGTGTGGTGCAATTATGGGCCTATGTGGTAGATTCATCATAGGAATGTGCTGCTGTTGCATAAAGTGTGGTGAGGGTGCAGCAAAGTGTTTCAGAGATGCAGGAAATAGTGGAAAAAAATGTCTGTTGGGCAAGAGCGGCATCTTGATTGCCTTCACACTGGTTTTCTAAATTTGAGACAATCCAGTTACATTTTAATGGGCCATGGTGGGTCCTGGAGAGCTTGTCATCCAGTGGTTTGAGTTGGGAACCCTAAAAATAAATGGTCTGTTTGCAACATCATGTTTAATAAATGCCTTACTGGAGTTTATTCAAAACAAAAAGCAAAATAAGTTGGCTCATTCAATAAATAAAACAATCAGTCAGTTAAAAAAATGTATTTGTAGTAGAGTAGATGGCCTGTATATCCCAGTTTACTCCACCTAATTCTTATTCACAGCAGTGTGTCTTCAGATGGTTGCATCGATTGTTTCTCTTTATGTTGAGGTTTTGTATTCTGTAAAGCTGTTCTGTCTTTTTTCAAACAGCGTAACAGTGGTCTGCTGTCAGACAGCTTTAACTGAGTCAGGCCAGTTTGAATGTAACACGCCTTCCACCTTCAATCAGCTCCGGCATCATTTTAATAATAATAAAACCAAATGAAAATGAAGTCAGAAATGTCAGCAAAACAGCACGCTGACATTTGCTTTTAAAAAGAAGGACGTTGTATTGTGCTCTATCCAGTAAGAAAAAGCCCTTTTGAAGCTGACTGCACAACCTCTTGGAAAAAAAAGACAAGCCATATCTAAATCCGTCATGTCCTCTTCAACAGGAGCCATACTCGACTACACAACCACACAACCACATAATGCTCAACACAAACTGTGAGTGGCAGATTGTCAAACAGATTAAAACAGAAATCTGCATATTCAGATTCATTTATTGTGTGCGACTCTCAGCTTTGCTGTGTACGCCCACATGCTTGCAGCCCCAGCGAGGGCTCTGGAATGAAACTGACCTAAGGGTTGTTGCCAGTCAGGGCAATTAGTATGAACCTCAGACTGTAGGTCACACTTTCTGAAACACCAGAAAGTAATTAGAGCAATACAACATAGGTGGTTTTAATTCTCATTTTTGCACGTTACTGTCAGCTTATGAGTAACAGACGTCATTGTTAGAAGAAAGGATGAGAGGTGGCATTTAATTTAACAATTAACAATGATGGTTGTTTTGACATCTAAATTGTACCATTTTTGTCAGTCCTTGCAGGAGGACTTTTCACCAGTTTAATGAGCAGGCAGCAGGTAGGGTTGACTAAGATGTATTCTTTAAACTGTTAGAATAAGCTATTTCTATCTTGAGTGACTCTGTTTCACTGCAGAATTTAAGGGAACAATAAAAATCCATTGACTTTCACTGCGTTGACGATCCTGGAGGTAAAATGTTCTAGTGAGGAGAACCAGGTAAAACATTAAAGGAAACCAATTATGGGTCCTAGAAATTTTTATGGTMTGTCTGTGGGCTATCCAGACCATGTTCATTCAATTTAATGCACAAAATAATTCTCAGATAAAAAAAAATTCCCATTTTGTAGTTCTGCCTGCTCTGACTTCCGTTCAGAAGAGCTGTTTATGTTAATGAGCTCTGTTGGTAACGCCCTCCAAAAATCTGTTGACATTAACTCCGCCCTCCAAAGCCAGCGTTTACGTTAGCATGRCWAATAATAGCAGAAGCTCCGTTGTACAACCATATGAGACCCAGAGGCAGAGTCGTGGTCCCAGCTTCTTCTTTTTTTATCCTCTCCCTCCTCTGCTCTGCGCTCACTCTGCATGCTGTTCCCAGAGCAGGGAGCAGCAGCAGTCAAAATACCTCAGAAACTCGAACAAATAGGCTTTAACAAGGCTTTAATAAGCTAAACAAAAGAGGTACATGAGAAAATGTGTTCATAACGAACAAAAAAAAATTAAATATTGTCCATGCCGCTCTCTGGTCCAACACTCTACCCATTGCCCTATTGGCAGCTTGTTGTGAAATGAGCTGTGCATTGTACAACAACACGGTGACGGCTTTTTATATTGAGGAGGTGGAGTCTCACCCGGGGTTTGCTAGGTAAGGGGCTGAACGCAGGTTCTGGTGGGTTGTCGTACGATTTGTGACATCACAAAATAACGGAAGTATAAAACTTGTCGTTAATATACAATAAAAATACATTTACTTACTGTAAATATGCCCCTGGGTGCATTTTTTTTTTTTGGTTCTAGGACTGTTTTTTTAGACATACATACCCAAAGTTGAGTTTAAAAAAGCTTTAAAAAGTGAATTTTACATAAGAGGTCCCCTTTGATGTACTTTGAACATGCAGTGTAGGAGATGTGACTGGGTATTAAAAAAGGGGTGGGTAGTTTATTAGAAAAAGTTGGACTAGCATTCTCTGAAATTGATTGATTTTTTTAAAGCACGATGGAGGCCGATAAAAGAAAAATCATCAAACGAGAAGAAAACAAGCCATTATGAACCAAAAGTATCCAGTAATGCCTCTCATAATAAAATGGTAATATATTCAAGCGCTGTGCCTGCCATCGGTGAACAAACACAGCAAGAGAATACACAGTTCTAATAAAGACCTGTTTGTGACAACTTGTGAGAAGTTGGAGGGAGAGAAATATGTGTTGACAGGAACATTCTCATTTATTCTCACACTTACAGCTGATAAACTCCACTCTTTCATTGGTATTCAGAGACATAAGTAAACCTCATTGTGACACAATGAAAATAAACTGTTTTTGTCTCAAATATTCATTCATTCATAGTAGCTTAGGCACACACCTGGACATGATGTGGAAAAACAACAACGAATTTAATTTGTGAGTTATTGCAAAATAAAAGTATAATAAACAGAACTGCATTTTTTGTGTCCAGATGATTTGAGTATGCAGTATTTTCTTCTAAATGTCAAGACACAAATCAATATATGGGAGGGGAGTGGTACTTGTGTCTAATGAGGCCCAGCTAGCAGAGGGATGGGTTACTTTGAGTAAATCTATGTGGCTCTCTGGTCTGTCAGTCTACAGTCTCTTTGCTGTACTGGTTTATTGGTGAAAAAGGTTGAGGAAGCTCAGTTTTCAATATTTCCTTACCACTTCCATCACAATCTTATTATTGAGCTCATATAGAAGATGTGCCACAGGTCCAGAACACCTATATGCAGGGAGTATTCTGCTTCTCTGTCTGCAGTGAAGGACATGTTACTACAGGGGCAGGTTTTAGTTTAAAACAAAAGCTAAACTAAACAAACAAACCAAAAAAAAACTATCTAACTCTGTGCTATAACTGTTGACATACATTATCTATCCTATTATCCAAGGGACTGACATTATTAACAAGAAAACACAACAAGGGGACTACTCTGTGAGGGATGGCTTTGAGCCAAACCTGGTTACTGTCTTTTTGCTCCGTCCCTGTCCCCTCACTGGCTGCCTCTGCAGCACTTTGCCATTCATCTCCTCCTCAATAATGGGAAAGCTGTGTTCTACCACAGGCCATTAAAGGTGTTTTTCCTGGTCTCCATCTCTTAGTTGGTTTGTACATTTAAAGAAAGCAACTTGTACAAAAAGTTGTACTTTTCTCCAAAGAAAAAGTGGCTGTGGCTGAGTCTTTAAGTTCTGCCTCGTCCCACCCACCGAGCAAGTTTTAATCAATCTGTATTAGCAGAGATGTTTTAGGAAACAAAGAAACAGAAGTAGCATAAAGAACAAAGTTTATTTTAGCTTTATTTGACCAGGAACATCCCTTTAAGATGGCAGATCTCTTTTGCAAGGGAGGCCTGGGTCAGAAGGCAACCGATTATACATGATTTTGGTCTGTGGGAACAAAAAATAAAAACATAGTACCCGAAGAAACCAAGGCAATGTTCAAACCAGGGATTGAACCCAGGACCTTCTTGCTGTGATGCATCAGTACTAACCACTGAGCCAGATTGGTGACAAAGTCCATATATGAAAACAACTTCCCACCACAATGAAGGAAAATAAGAAAGACTAAATTGAAATCAATCAAGCCTGTTTTCATTTTCTGTTAAGGTCCTGTCACTATAACACTTTAGACATCATGTGCCAATGTATGCCAGTTTTGTGTAACATGGTAATATTCACTAAAGGTGAAAAAATTAATCTATTGGAATCCTTTTTTTGGACATATTCATATCATAATGCAAATGAGTTGAACAAATATACTGGATAAACTTATCATGCTGGCTGGAGGCTTTGGACCAAAAAGGACCCAAACCACTAGGTCCTGAAATAATTTTGTCCCACAATCCATCAGACTGCTAAACTCAATTCACAAATGACGTGACCACAATGGCAACTGGACACAGCCACATACAAGTGTATACCACATCTGGACATGCAATGCATGAGAATCCCCTCATGCACAGATGCCATGTATACTATTAGTTGTATATATGTAAATACATATGTACATATCTGAACATCTCTATGTTTATGTGTATAGGCACATTCATTTCACCTGTATATTTTCTGCTGTAACTGCACCAGAATTGCACCTGCTCTAAATTCTGCATTCCTATAATGATGTAGACAAATAAAAAAAAAAATTTGTCTGGCGAGCTGTATAATTCTGAATGACAAAGATGTTAAACTAAAATTGAATTGAATTAAAATGCAGGCTGACACAAGGAACATAAAATAAAATTGATTAATTAAAAAAGAACATATCGAAGTGGCGGAAAACTTACAATAATGGGTACAGAGAGATTTTTGGGAAGAACCAGAAAAGGGATGAGGGTCATGATACCAGGCAATGCAGAACTGAAGGGAATGTGGAAAGGTACAGAATATAGCTGAGGCTAATGGACCAGTAGAGACTGGGTCGATTAAAAGTGACAACAGGTGTGAGTGAGTGACTGACTGGGTGAAAAAGTTGAAGAAATGATGAAATGACAGAACAAGGAGCTACTAAAACACAAAGAGTAAAATAATATGCATTAACAGGGTTGGCATAATGTTGGCATAACTTTTGTCGAACTTTTGCATAGCATGTTGGTGTGTTTTGCAACAATCCTGTGACTTCAAATCAGAGCGATCAGCGTGTGGAACTAAAATTTCAAGTTGTCTAAAACATTATAGTGTGACAGGATCTTAAGCAGTGTTGCCACATGTGAAATCTGCTGGATGGCAAATGGCCAAATAATGTACAACAATGTTAACAGACTGAACGCAGAGGGGCTTTTTTGTACTTTCCATCTCTCCTGTGTTAGTTTGCTTGAAACAACCAATGAGCCACTTGTACAAGTATGTTGTCTCTGTGTAGCGCAGTGATACACAATACTCATTTGTCTAAAGTGTGTGTGTATGTCTGTGACAGCTTTACCTCTAACACAACCAGCAGTTTAACTTTGCGCCACCCCACAATTACTTCTGTACCCCCCCACTACACACACACACACACACACACACACACACACAC
>NW_013952552.1:86322-89744 GCF_001266775.1 Austrofundulus limnaeus
CACACACACACACACACACACACACACACACACACACACACACACACACACACACACTTTTCCCCTAACTTCAATATGCTTCTAACACAATGATAAAACACCACAATCTTGCTACAGAAGTTGCGTGCTTGCTCAATACCATTGTTTTTCTAATGCTTGTCTGCAGATCTTGCTAAGACCCTTTAATGTTCTCGCAAATGTTACATTGTTCTATCAGGATTGTCATCCTGTAAAGAGGCCTCAGTCAAACTGAGGACCATGTATGTCTTCACAATAATAAATTTCTGAAATCATTAGTGCCACACATATTTGGACATGAGCGCAATATGACAAAAGCTAGCAAAGCAAACAGAAAAGTGTGAGTGGATTTATCAGTTATCTGCATGTTGCACTCAGGAGCTCATTTAGATATTATCCTGTTTGTACTTTGCATCTTTCAGAAAAATGTAGATATTATCCACAAAAGTTGATCCAAGTCATTCAAATGTTTATTTTCTTATAAACACTCCCTGAACTGAATACTGTCTGGAGTATTCATGGGATGCTGCAGTGGATGTTCAAAAACAGCTTCATATCAACTTTCAGGCAAATTCTCTTTTTGAGGAGACGGGCTGTATTTTCTGCCTGACTTTAGCAAAGCATTCAAGTGTGTGTGTGTGTGCATGTGTGTCTGTGTTTCTTGGCAGCCAGCAGTCCTGATCTGTGATAAGAGGAGGAATAGGATGAATGAATGAGGGGGAGAAGAAAAATAAATGACTTAGCACTTCCCGTTCCCATTTCCTCCTCTCTAATCTCAGACTGGCTGCTGCTTTAGCACTTTTCATCCTGGCTCTGGTATTAGCTTGTTTCCCCTTATTACAATCATCATTTCCTCTTTCCTTTTTCCTCAGTAAGTGTCCTGCATTTTACTTTTCCCGCTTTTGTTGGTTTGATTCGTTTTCTTTGTTTTTCCTGTTCTAATTTCCTCATATATCACAATTGTCCATATTCATGAATATACTAATCCAATCAGAACAACTCTGAATCGTCTCATACTGAACATTTCACTTTACCTCCATTACACTGTTACTCTGCTGTGCTTGCTGTTGTGGGGATCATTGTACCCTCGATGCTCTTCATCCTGGCTTCAGGCAAGAAGGTGGCAGGAGTATGACAAAATGGGTTCACCTTTCTGTGTCAGAGGGGAGCAATAGATAGATAAAAAGTAAATGTATGTCTGTGAGGTCGCACTGTGTTTCAGGAAAGAGACTGAGCTGAACAAGAGAGAGTTTTCTTGGTGTATGGTGCATTAAATGAAGCAACACACATCTTTTCTTTGGGGAGAGGCTGAATCCACATTACAAAAAGCAATAGAACTTAAGCAATTTCTGTCTTCACAAAAAAACGTGCTGTGCTATAGGTTAGGAAGACGATTTTCACTGACACTGTCAGAAGATAATCACTGGATGTACATCTTGATATCTTTATCTTTTGGCATCAACCTGATTTAAGATGGCCAGCATGGTTAATTGAACTTATCAAAAATATAAATGCCCATAACTCAGTCAGTTTTATAGATATTGTTCTTAATGTTGTCCGGCTGTAGCTGTGTGTCCCCAACACACGCACACTGGCATGCAAAAAAGTGAGTGATATGCATTAATAAGAAATGCTACTTTTTAATCTGTGTCTTATAGAATCTCACCTCAAATCTAATGATCAACAACTTTACAAATAGGCAAGTAATTTCTCTAAAATAGTTTATTGTTCTAAACAAGTGAGAGGTTAGGTGATTTAAGAAAGAAGCTTCAAAAAGAAATAGAATCAAGTCACTACTTTATTCAGTCATGTCACTGAAGCTTCAGTTTTGCTTTCAGTTTCAGCATAATCACCAGAATAAATGCGTATGAATGGTATCAATAACTTTTGATCATTATATTTCTTTGTCTCCTATGTTCAAGCTATTTAGGTGGACAGAAAAGTCATCTCACTTTACTTTTTATCCTTGGACCAGATATTCTTTTACAACTTTGGTTTTTGCTGGAGGTCGTTGAAATTACTTCAACAATCAGTACTAATGATGTGAAAAGGTCTGTTAGAAACATTATATGTACATTTACCTCATGAAGTTCTTAGTCTCGTAACCAAAAAGCTTTTAAGTTCTGTTCATTACACTAACAGTCTAAGGATGTATTCACAACAGCCCTGTTTAGTCCACTTTTTGGTCATTTCAGTAGAAAACAAAACCAAATATTATTAGTTTATTTACTTTATTTATTTCTTCATCATCAGTGACTTTTTTTTTGTTTAGTCCACATTAATCAAACTCTAGTTTGTGTGCTTTGAAAGTCCGGTTCATTTGGGCCCCCACAGGTGACAGGGGAACAGGTTGTTCACTGCTTTTATTTGACAAAGTGCAGTGTGAATGCAAACCACACCAACTAAAAATGTAAACAAATCATGCAATTTTGATCCCCAATCAAACTGAGTCTACTGGACTATCAGGTGTGAATATGACCTAAAATACAATGGAATTGTTGGTGATCCCATAAAGTACAACTTTTCTCACACTGACAAGAGATGCTGACTTTTTCAGGCTGGTTTTAACTCCTGTTAAGTATTGCTATCGGCACTTAAAGGTTTTTGATCTTTACAGAAATCCTTCAAAATCAAGACGCCATTTAATTCCATTCTTCAAGTTTCAGACATTTATGATTTCTTTGTTCTTAATGTATGTTGGGGCTTTTCTTCATTTCTAGCCTGACTTGATTTGAATTGGAATGAAGAATGAGAGAAGTTCAAATATTTCAGCTCAGTTAACCTCTGCTAGTCTAATGTACTGGTATTTGTTTGACCTGTGACTTTTTTTTTCAATCCTCAAGAAATGTCTGTCTTAAAATGTGTCCCAGTGACGAGCAGGCAGCACTCTGAAACATAAACCAACTGATGTCAGCCAATCGTTGGGATTTGTAGGAAAACATTTTTAGATACAAGTCTCCAGAGACTGAGTAAATCCAATGTTGCAGACAACTACAGACTTCAGAGTGAAGTCTAGCTTATCAAAAACACTTTGTGATCATCCGCTTTATTTGATAGCCTAAAGAGTTCCAATTGACAGATCTGTGGGAAGATTAACCAGTCTTGCAATTACAAATACAAACAAGTCCAATGAATTTTGTAAAGAAGAGCTGTGCTGTGAGTAGAAGTAAGTTTAAACATATTTGGGTGTAATAAGCCAAGTCACGTCTGGAGGAAAAATCAAAGAGCGCCAAATTTTCTGAACGCACTAGAAAATCGTTCCAACTACAAAACATGGGGTGGATCAGTTATGATATGCGCTCATGTTTCATCCCTCATCCATCCAGTGGTTCTGACTAGAAAAAAAATATAAATCCAATACATGGCCCAAAATTCTGAAAGCAAAGATTAGGATGTTTATATAT